>NW_023606804.1:0-60001 GCF_013339745.2 Dermacentor silvarum | reverse complement strand
ACACCATGGAAGATATTGCGAAAATGAGGGACATTGAAAATTCCTGATGTCGGAGATTAGCAGACGACGAAGAAAAAGAATGAATCATGGGCTGCTGCCTCAGCGCCTGGCGCCAAGAAGTACACGCACCGTTATTATCATCATGATACCTTTTTTGTTCGTCTCTCGCCATTAAAGGCTTCGTTGAGTGAATCGCGGCTCCGTATTTTTTGGCGACGCGACCGAGTGGCCGGCGTTACGCAACATATGATGCCGAAACCCACGGACAACGAGCGGATCCCAACGACGTGTACAACGAGCGCCGGTGCCCGCGAGTTTCTTCTAGAAACTGCAGCCGGAGCAACCTGATCCTCATCGGAACCGCACCCAGGGAAGCAACGCGTGGAACCGGCTACCTTAATTACGAGCAAGTAAGCCGCAATCCTAACGAAATATGGGCCGCCTGAAAGCTAAACGCTCTGCTAGACGAACCCAATCAACGAAAATCATTAATGAGGCGACGACGCTGCTGGAGAGCGGCTGCAATGACCGAACGGCATTCAGCAAGGTTAAAGACAAGCTCGTCGCCAGCCATGACGAGCTTCGGAAGATCAATGCCGAGCTTGAGGACGTGATTCCTGTCGAGGATCTTGAAAGAGAGTACGAGTCTGCAGCGCATTATGACGACCAGACGCTTGAGACCCTGACACGCCTCCAGGCCCGACTCCAAGATCTCAGCGTCGGCAGCACGGTGCTGACTCCTCCCTCGACGACGCTCAATACGCCGCCTACCCCAACGACAGCTGCGTCACAGAGCTTCGGACCTCGTCTCCCAACGCTGACCATCAAGCCTTTCCATGGGGACGTGAGTCAATGGACGTCGTTTTGGGAGCAATTCAACGGTGCTGTCCATGCGAATACAACTCTGTGCACGACTCATAAATTCCACTATCTCCGCAACTACCTGGTAGGGGAAGCAGCCGCTGCCATTGCCGGACTATCAACGACTGAAGCGTGTTATGAGAGTGCCATCGATCTGCTAAAGCAGAGGCTCGGGGACAGGAGCCGGATTGTACAGCATCACTTCAGAGCGCTCTGCGAACTGCAGCCCGTGACGTCTCCATCAGCTACGAGGGAGTTGCGCATACTATACGACGGAGTCCAGCTGAATGTCCGCTGCCTCAACGTCCTAGGAGATCCAACTAGCAGTTTTGCGGCGATGCTCTACGACGTTCTGCTTGAATCCCTGCCACAAGAAATGGTCGTGGCGTTCCACCGCCATAGCCGTCTCCAGGATGACGCACAAGGCACGGCATCCTCTGCTTCAGGGGAGGCAACCACAACGTCTTGCAAGAAACTCGAGCAGCTCTTGCGATATACACAGATAAAGCTCGAAACAAGAGAGCAGTGCACTCCATCGACATCCTCCTTCAAAGGCGGCGGGTCCCACAGAAAGCATGTGCCATCGTCATCAGTCCTGCATGCATCGGAATAATCGAAACAAATCCGCAACGAATGTTTCTTTTGCAAATCTACAAGGCATGCAACCGAGGTATGCAGCGCTACCTTGACCATATCAGAGAAAAAGAACCGGCTAGCTAAAGCTATGCGGTGCTACCGATGTACTATAAAGGGTCACAGCGCTAACGAATGCCGGCGGAAGTTGGTGTGCGCGGCATGCAAAGGCAGGCATGCTTCAACGATGTGCGACCCAGCTTTTCGAGCGACAAGGGGCGAGAAGTCACATAACGTCGTATCTGATGCTACGAAGCCAATGAACGCAGAGAGTTCGCGGTCGACTGCCGTTACAAGCTGTCAACTTGGCGAGGCCATTAATTTACAGACTTTTCGTTCTTGGATCGTCGGTTCCAACGAGACATCTTATATCAGAGGCATCTTCGACGAAGGCAGTCAACGCACGTTCATTAAGGAAGACCTGGTGGCGCGGTTGGGACTAAAAAGCATTAGAGAGACATGCCTAGCGGTGAACACGTTTGCGTCAGACGCTCCTTCTCGTGTGAGAAATGGCAATGTCGTCGAAGTTCATCTACGTAGTCAATGTGATGACAGCGAGCACATCATTGAAGCGATAGCCATGCCAGTAATTTGCCACGACATCCCTGCCACGGCTATGGAATGTTCCTTCGCAGCCAAATTACGCGAGCAAAGTTACGGCTGGCGGAAGATCAAACTGTGCCTCGAGGATGTCGCGAGAAAGGCATTAGTCTGCTCATAGGATCTGATCAGTTATATAACATCTTGAGCGGCGACATCATACGCAGCACGGAAGTGCAAGGATTGGTCGCGGTCAAGACTACTCTCGGCTGGACACTACAAGGTCCTACCATGAAAACGTGCTTCATAAACGGAACATCCGAAGTGATGATCTGCCTCCTCCGAGTGTAAGCTGGAGAAGTTAAAGGATCAGACCAAAGCACACTGGAGTCCTTTTGGACGTTGGACGCTATGGGAATTGCGCCAAAAGAAGCAACTCATGGGCACGCAGACATGTTGGCTGTTTTCCAACGCAAAATTTCAAAGATTGGAAAGTGGTACCAAGTAGCTGTGCCGTGTAAAGAACCGGATATTGAGCTGCTACAAGACAATTACAGTGGGGCACTCAACCGTTTACGAAATCTGGTTAAGCGCATCTCGAAGCCCGAAGGATTGCTTGAGAGATACGATACGGCGATTCACCAGTACATTGTTTCCGGCCATGCTGAAGTTGTACTTGACGAGGAATCGATAGATGGCCCTGCCTACTACATGCCACACAGGGAGGTTATTCGTGAGGACTCACTCACAACCAAGCTCCACGTTATTTTTGAGGCGTCTCTGAACAGTTGCCATCTCTGAACAGTTGCCTCGAAACTGGCCTGAACATAAACCCGGACTTACTGCAGGTTCTCCTTCGCTTCAGATGGTACCTAGTGCCTATGACAGCAGACATCGAGAAGGTGTTCCTGCAAGTGGATATACGAAAAGAGGACCGTGATCTGTTCAGATTTCTGTGGTTTGACAAAAGTCCTGCTGTTCCTTTCACGGAAGAAGCGGTATAGGTTTGGCGTATGACCAGAGTACCCTTTGAATCTACAGCAAGTTCCTTCATGCTTACGGCTACTATACAGCATCACTTGACGACAAAAGTTCATCCCGAGAAAAGGGCTGTAGCACAGCTACTTATAAAATCCTTTTACGTCGATGACCTCTTATTCGGAGCGAATGACTTAGAAGCAGCGGCGACTCTTTACAAGTGCACGAAAGAGCTGATGGATGATGCTGGTATGCCTTTAAGGAAATGGAGCTCAAGCTGTAGGCAACTAGAACGACAGTTCGACTCCATTGATGCTCTTACCCCTCTAGCCTATGCGAACGCTGGACATCAAGAGAGAGTGCTAGGGATGGGTTGGTCCAAAGCAACAGACGCCTTCATCTACAACCCGGAGAACATCTTAACTTTCTTGGAGAAGGCAAAAGACACTAAGCGTTTTGTCCTCCAGACAGTGTCGAGGATATACGACCCATTAGGATTTCTCGATCCATACGTAGTGCGAGGAAAAATGCTGTTTCAGCAGTTAGGGGTTTCGAACGTTGACTGGGATGAAGATCTTCCTGATCACATTGCGGAAAAATGGCACGACTGGAGAAACGAATTGATCCATTTGTCAAAAGTCGCGTTCCCCGTCACCTCATGAGTGGAGTAACAGAACCGCGTGACCTTCAGCTACACGTTTTCATCGACGCAAGCACAAAAGCGTACGGAGCTTGTGCATACCTTCGTGTAGAAGATGTGAATGAGAGCGTGGCTAGCACTCTGATTGCAGCCAAGTCAAGGATCGCCTCCCTGAAAGCTCTATCCTTGCCCCGACTATAGAGCTAATGGGTGCGTTAACGAAGCAGGCTGTTAAAATATATAGTGGAAAGCTGTGGAGATCTCATGCCAAGAGCGCAATGTTTTCTTTGGGCTGACGCAAACATAGTGCTTGGCTGGTAACACGGAGCGCCTTCGACTTTAGACGTCTTTGTGAAGAACCGAATCACAGAAATTCTGTCTATTACTTCGGAATGTAGCTGGCGGCATTGTCCAGGAGAAACCAATCCTGCTGATAGACTGACCCGAGGTGTTTCCTTAAACGCCCTGGTTACTGAGGTAGACTGGTGGCAAGGACCAGCTTGGCTGAGTCAGGACTTAGAAAAATCGCCAGCTGTGAAGCATTCAGAACCCCAAATCAACGACATCCTAGGGATAGCAGCGACAAATCCAACGACGCTTCACTCTACAGGAAACGCATTGCAGTTAACCCCACTGCTGGACGCCACGAAGTTTAGTTCACTGCACAAGCTTCTCCGTGTCACAGCATGGGTGCAGCGCTTTGTCTCCAACATTAAGTGCAAGATTAAAAAAAATGTCACAGTTTCGCCCTAAGGGCGAAGCAATGAATGCGATAGCAACACAGCAATGTCATACGAAGTAAGGTGAGCGGCTTTGGTAGCAATATGAATTGTAGTAAACATGAGCTGATTAAGTAAGCAGGTGTGCTGCGGCGTAAGTACACCGACATGAAGAGAGACTCGATGACCACGAGAAGGCGTGTGTGAAACGGTGGTGTTGATGAGAAGCGCTTCCCGTGGGCAGCGCGTGCGAAGGGACACACCTGTAGGGCTGCACTGCCGATCCGGGCAGCATTGCATGTGTAGCGTGCGTTGGAAAATGTGGCCCGACTATTACTAACTGAATTAACAAGCGTGGTGTGAGCGCGCACACACAAACATGAATAGATCACACTGAATGACTGCAGACAACGACTGTCAAAACGCTGGCAGCAAGCATACGCCGCAGCGGGCGAAGGTACGTGCGGTCTATCGCTTCAACGGAAACTGAGCGGCGAATGCACGGCGCATAAAGGTCAGAGCCGTGTGGAGATAAGAGACGGCGCTGGCGAGCGACGAGCGCGGTTGTTGGCAGAGTAGAAGTGCGCCCCCCCCCCCCCGCTCCCTCCGGCGCTGGCTTCCTGCTTCCTTGCTTGCGCGTGGGAGATTGAGTGCGTTCGCTCTCCGTGATAGCGCGCGTCCCCGCACGCTTCCGCTCGGGCATAAGGCGCGCGGCGAAGATTTTATCTATAGGGAACCTCACGGCGACGGCGACGGCGACGGCAGAAATCCGGTTGAAGTGTCCATATAATTGCTATCGCAATAAAAAGGTGGAGTCATCTCAGCTGAAGAAATATTGGCAGCTGAGAGATATTGGATCCGGCAAGCTCAAACTGAATCGTTTCCTAAGGAGAGGAGTTGGTTGCTGAAAAGCAAGGTCCGCCCAGTAAATAATGTGTAGCACAACTACACCCATTTCTCGACGAGAACGGGCTTCTACGCGTCGGAGGAAGACTACAGAACCTCACAGACATCCGAGACGTGAAGCATCCAGTGCTACTTCCAAGTCGACATGGTTTCACCAAGCTGGTATTTGCGGATGCCCATCGTCGAGTCATGCATGGAGGAGTCACGGCGATAATACACAACGTACGTGAACGATTCTGGGTCTCAAGAGCACGACAAGCGGCAAAGAAAGCAATCAACCGATGCCTTTTATGCGTCCGCTTTCGCACGAAACCCACTGTGACGCCATACCCGCCGCTTCCAGTCTACCGGGTCGAAAAGACTAAACCTTTCAACACTACAGGACTTGATTTTGCCGGACCATTGTATGCGAAGTCATCCGAGAGCTCTGACAGGAAAATGTACATCGTACTTTTCACATGTGCAGTAACAAGAGCATTATATTTGGAACTGGTCTCGGATATGTCTTCACTTGCGTTCCTGTTGGCATTCCGGCGTTTCATTGCAAGAAGGGGACTCCCAAATACCATTTACTACGACAATGCCTTAACCTTTAAGAGAACGACGCGGGAGCTACAAAAAATATGGAAAGTACTACGACAAGACGACTTCCAGGCTTACATTGCTAACCAAAGAATTCAGTGGAAGTTCATCGTAGAAGCGGCCCTATGGTGGGGAGGCTGGTGGGAACGGTTGGTCGGAACCGTAAAAATGGCACTTTGCAAAGTTTTAGGTCGAAGTTGTCTGTGCGCAGAAGAACTTTCAACTATAGTATTACTGAGGTTGAAGCGGTGCTCAATTCACGACCTCTAACATATTCTGATAATCAGGCAGGCGAGCCTGCAGCCCTCACGCCAGCGCATTTCCTAGTGGGCCGGCAACTTACGACGTTACCAGAAGGAGAGACATTGTCAGACCGAGTAACCAGCCATGATCGCAACGACTATCAGCGACGCTTTCAACATCGACAAAAAATGATGAATGACTTCTGGAAGCGATGGAAACATGAATATTTGCTGCGGCTACCATCGGCTGATCGCTCACCCACGCATCACTCAAGAAATTTAAAGGCCGGCGACATCGTAATAGTCGACATTCCCAACACGCCCAAGTTATTCTGGCCTCTAGCCCGGGTTCAAGAGGTGCACCCAGGCACCGACGGATTTGTGCGCGCCTGTTTAATTCGATTACATGGAGGCAAAGTCTTTAAGAGGCTAGTGCAGAAGCTACATCGTCTAGACCTAGATGTCACCACATTTGAGGCCCCGGAGGATGTCGGAGATTAGCAGACGACGAAGAAAAAGAATGAATCATGGGCTGCTGCCTCCGCGCCTGGCACCAAGAAGTGCGCGCAGCGTTATCATCATCATGATACCTTTTGTGTTCGTCTCTCGCCATTAAACGCTTCGTTGAGTGTATCGCGGCTCCGTCTTTTTTGGCGACGCGACCGAGTGGCCGGCGTTCCGCAACACCTAATGACAGGCGAGGGAGAAAGAAGGGAGACACGGGATAGCAGCATGCAGTGCCGACCGTATAGCATTTATAACGCTCAAAGGCGAACTTCTTTCGTGGATCTTTCCAAATTTATCAGGAGATTCATTGAGTGGTAGCAGTAGCACGAACATAGGCTGCCAGTTTTCCGATAATTCGAATGTGCAGATCTCGCCTGGCTTTTATGCTTAGTGTGCAGTTACTTAAGACCGTGCTTAAGTTTTGCGGCATAGGATTATAGGATATACTTGCTGCACCGAAAACCCATTGCTTCTCCAAAGAGTTCTGATAAACTATAGTGCGCCACATCTGTCCGCCACACATTTTTATGCAATTGCCCGTTTATTAGCGCTTCAGCAATTTTACAGAGAGGTGAAAGACAAGTACCCGCACTTCAGAATTTCGCACGCACAAAAAAAAAACAAGTCCAATAGTAGTAGTAGTAGTAGTAAAACTTTATTACCTTCAGAAACCGGACAGGCTGATACCCCAGTCCCCCGAGGGGGTAGGGGGTTAAAGACGAAGTTTGTCCAGAAGGGTGGCCGGTGCCCCTATTCCAAGGCCCCACTAGCATGGGCCATCCGCTCAGCTCATTGGATCAGTCGTAGCTGATCTTCCAGGGCCGAGCTAGACAGCAGCGCCTCCCATTCGTTCCACGTGCCGTTTGTTTCGTGTTCTGCACTCTCCCACGTGATGTGAAAGTGTGTTGGTGTTGCTCCACACCGCGGCCATATGTCTCTGTATGCCGTGGGGTAGATCAGGTGGAGTGTGTGCAAATTTATCTAGGTGTTCGTCTGTAATCTGCACAACACGGTTGCCTCCACAGCGCTGAGTTTGCCGTGCGAGGGTCAGGGGCGTAGCCAGGGGGGGGGTTGGGGGGTTCAAACCCCCCCCGAAATTTTTTCCGCAGCCCCCCCCCCCCGCCCCACTTACCCACCCTTTGTTCACGTCGCTTCGCGCTGATATAATTCAAGGAACCGGTGCTACTATATCACAATTTCATTCCTGGGCGCTTCCGTTTGGGTTGGTAATTTACAGCGAATCATTTCTGCATATAGAAAAAAACTGTCACGGTGTTTGTCAAGGCTTTGACGCTCTCTGAGGTTTTGGGCGAGAATGTGGCGGCCGCATTCTGAAGCAACAAATGCGGCAGCCGCATTTTATACCCCTGTCAAGCGGGCAAGTTAAGTGCACTTACGGGGAGTGCACTTCGGGACCTTGAGTGACACTTTAGGCTACGCGGTGCTAAACGGGAAAACGGAGTGCACTCGCCGTAAAGAAACATGGCGACAGACACGAGCGCGTTTTTTGAATATGTAGATAAAAAAGAAAAAAAAACTTCTAAAAAGTGATTGTTTTACGTGGTATTATAAATGAAAAGAAACTTAATCTATTTTTCTCAACAAAAACGTCATTTCTTTTACTATGAGGTGTTGCAAAGTCAATGCCGGCCAAGACGGATACCTAGCCAATCCAGAACAACATGGCGGCGTGCGACGAAGCTGCGTATACGATAATTTTGTTCATTAGTGTGCTGTTTCGCTTCTCGCTAAACACAAATTATTTTGTGTTTAGCTGTTCAACAACTAAAACGAACTTCTGTGTCCTTTTTTTATGCATTGCATTCTGTACCATTTAAACCGCTGGCGGCGAGGCTACGCACTCGACCAGCAAAGTGCGTTTCGTGAACGCACTCCGACCGGAGTGCACTCTTCTGCGAGTGACACTCCGCTTGCGCCGTTTAGATTTGGCAAAGTGCACTTAAACCGAGTGACACTCTCCGTAAGTGCACTTAACTTTCCCGCTTGACAGGGGTAATGAACGCGAAAATGCTCGAGGCCCGTTTACTTAAATTTAGGTGCACGTTAAAAACCCCAGGTGGTCGAAATTTCCGTATACATTTCCGCCGCTTCCCTTCAGGTGCCGGTTAGGCCGCGCTCGCTCAGGATCTTAGGCTACATTCACACTTGGTCTCGGAGCTGTCGGAAGCGGCAAAATCTTGCAAAAATCCACCCGCTATAGGCGGCCAAACAGGCAGAAAAACAATCGGCGAGCCAAATCGGTCTCGGACCGATTTTTTCGCTATGGCGAAGCGGAAACGCGGCGGAAAGTCGTTCTGCTCGACCGGAAGCTACACTAGCATGTAAACAACCGGTTGTAAAATTGAACATGGCACCAAAAGTGTAGGCTGCAATGCTGATCGACGCGATCAAGAACCACCCCTTGCTCTACGACAAGAGTGGTACTAAAACGTACTGTCAGCAATACTCGCGATAGCATGTCGCGCGACCGGAGGTGCGGCAACGAAGCCTTGGCGTGACCCAACTTCTCACGCTTTTGCAAAGCCAGGCGAACCCACCACCATGGTTTCCAAGGTGTCCGCGTCTTCCGTTTATTCATTGTCCATTTCTAGAAAACAAGTAGGTAGAAGTATAAAAGCCATTTCTTCTTCCACTTCCATGGCAGATAATAGTTGGGCAGATTCCTCGTTGGCGCTCCATAATTCGTGCACGTGCACGGTATGTTGCAGAAGTCGCGGAGTGCTTTTCTCGTCGCGACGATAGATTGGGAGCGTAGGTCTCACGTAGGACGCGCAGGCTTTGGCGAGCCCCAACACAAGGGCCAGCCCGGCTTTTAGCTTTGGTGTTCCCGTTGCCGCTTTGGTGTCCTGGAGGCGCCGACAATAATACGAAATGATGAAATGTTATTACAACTTGTAAATAAAAGCTATTAAAGAAATATAATCACGCCTAGGCACCAGCTGTGACTCAGCGCTACCGCAACCGTGTGAGGAGAATCACGGAACGCCAACGAGGAATTTACCGAAGGTCGCAAATGACACGCGAAGTTCCACAAAATGATCACTTTTGATGACGGGTGGGTCAATGAATGAACATACCGCTCGAAATAATGCGATAATGAGCGCCACCACGCCGACAAACGTACGCAGACTAGATGGATGTGGACGAAAGCGGCAGCGGCGGTAGCAAAACAAATGTGAACAACTTGGACATGCGCGGAAAAGATTTTCCGGCCGCTTTGGCCTTTCCGCCCGCTTGCCGCTTCCCAAGTGTGAACGTAGCAGTCTGCGCGCGAAACGTCTCTTGTATGCGATTGCGCCCCTACGGAAGGCTGGTTGTTACTGTTGTGTTGTTGAATCCCAAACCAGCAATTGCGCAAGGCTGGTAGTTGCTGTTGTGTTGTGGAATCCCAAACCAGCAATGTACACACGAAGGGGTTGATGCCAGCAGTGAAATTCCATCGACTCGCAACAGAATGAACGAAACAGACAGCCGACAAGCATGGATTACTGCTGTGCGCAGTACAGCGTAAGTAAACTCTTGTTGCAGGCGCTGACAGTTCTCGTCGGAGTTCACGCGTCCTGAGAAATTGATTATGTGCACTATGCACTGAACAAGACCGGGGTTCATTCCTGCATCACTAGTAGAGCACTGCACGGGCCGATTTTTTCAGCCCGGGCGCGGCCCGGGCCCGTTTTTACGTTGGGCGGCCCGCCCGAGCCCGATCAAAACTTTTATGGCGAGACCCGGGCCCGGCCCGGGCCCGGAAATAATCTACGTTACCCGCCCGGCCCGGCCCGCCACCCCTTTACCTTAGGCCCGAGCCCGGCCTGAGCCCGACTCGAAACCGGCCCGAACCCGGCCCGAGACCGAAAAATAATGTTTTTCAGAGTTGCGACGCCCGAGAATAACTCGCTGCACGTTACATGCACACCACCGGAAAGCCCGAGCCCTTCCCGGAACCGCGTCAAAAACCCGAGCCCGGCCCGGGCCCGGGTCAAAAAGCACACGCCGTGCCCGAGCCCGGCCCGAGCCCGTGAAAAACCTGTTCTACCCGGCCCGGGCTTTCGGGTAAGCCCGAGCCCGTGCAGTGCTCTAATCACTAGTACACCAATCAGTCGAGATCCTGTGTGGTACAAGGCCGCTTCCTGTTTGCACCGGCGTAAGTGAAGCAGAAATGAGTTGCACGCACTACTTCAAATGCGTACACATGCCATATCTATGCTGTGCGGTGAAATATTCTGTACAATTCTGAATCTGTTGACGTAAAGGCAAATGACGGCTGCACACTCGCACACCGCGGAAGACACAGCGGGCCATGCACTTGCCGAAAGAAATGCAACCCTCTCGTATGAGGGAGCAGGGCGACGAAAGCTTCGAAAAAAAAAAAAGCCTTCCCCGTTTTTGCGCGTACTTAAGTTTTCTAGCGCAAAGACGCAGCAAACAAGTTATTGCTATGGGAGTATGTATAGCCTGGTCACGCATGCATTTTCACGTGTATACCCTACCTTGACTTGTGAAACACACTTCGCCCCTACGAGGACGACGCCACCTACGCTTAACGAAGATTAACAATTAATGATGGCTTCTCCGATCGGGGGGTCGTCTCAATGATGCGTTTTCGAAGACTGGTCCATTCAGTGGCGCGATGAGAGACCGTTGCTCCAAACGCCCACTGTACCTGAGCGTGCTTTACTTTTTACTTAATTTCTTCACAAGCACACGCGAGGGGGGGGGGGGGTCCCATGTCTTTGATATACATGTATAGAGTCTGCTTAAACTACCGATATTTAGTATCGATCACGCCACGTAGAGGAAAGCAGACGCTTGCCGCCCCACACCCCCCCCCTCCCCGGTAGGGCCGGTGAACCCCCCCCGAAAAAAATTTCTGGCTACGCCCCTGGCGAGGGTGGATAGATCTTTTTATTTTCTCTGAAGTATTTCAGAATTGTTGCAAAGCAAGGGTCTAGGGGTGTAGGGTCCTCTATTGCAGAGTCCAAACATTTCACAATCTTTGTGAAAACTGAGCGGCAGCACTCGTTAACTGCACGCGCTGGTTCTAAGGAGCGTACATGGCTTACAAAGGAATGCTTGCTTTCAATCGGAGGAATTAGGCTGTTGCGTTCATTCACTGATGGTGTCTAACGTTCCAAAATAAAACCATTTGAGATTGCCGTAGACGACGGCTTCAGGACCCGCGTCCTCAGGACCCGCGTCCTCAGGACCCGCGGCCACAGAGGGCGAAGAACTTTACACGAAGTACTTTAGTAGAAAGACAGATGGAGCTGACAACTGGAAAGAAATATTGACTCATTTTCTTAAATTTGCATCTATGGCGAGGTGGGAATTTCATTGCTGAATTCCCAAAGCGTTTTGTCCGTAAGTGCTATCTTCCATTGACCAGCCACCTTCGATAATGAGTGGCATCATGATTGGCTAGAATCTGCTCTGCTCAGCCCCGCCCTGGAAGACCAGCTTTGGCTCGTAACCAGGGGTCAGGCGGCGAGAGCAGCATATGGATTCCCGTAAAGTGGGAACCACTTCCATCCGACGCATGCGCTGAAAAGCTCGTGAAATAAAGTTTTTCATTCATTCATTAGGAAAAAAAATTGTTTAGGAACATGTTCTGAATATGGGCCCCAATTTCTACTAGCTACGCAATCTTTTGCAGACCAGTATGCTTTCTTACCGAAAGGCCAGAACGGTTGCCACAATAAAGCACTGATTAACCGGTAACTACAAGCACCTATACTGTGTGTGGACGGTACCGTATAAATGGACCAAACTGTTGTTTGAATTCAAGCAAGTAAGCTGGCAGGCCTTCGAAAATCCTCGGAGTGGCATCTGCTGTGAGCTTAGGTCACTCGCATTTCAGCGTCACATTTCCGTTCACTGTGCACACGTCTGCGTGAATAATGTCTTCAGCATGAGAATGTTTTTCACTCGCGCGAACGTGTTTCGGAGTGAAACGTGAAGCCGAGAATTTCTCGCCGCTGAATTGCTCACTTACACGTCTCTCGTAGGTCCACGCCGGTATGGAAACAAAACAGCGCTATGTTTTCGTCGGCTACCTTGTAACGAGACCGAGACGCAGGTACACTACAAATGTTAAGCATTGTCGCTGTCACAAAACATCACAGTCAATAGAGGGGCGAAATGCACAGAAACGGAGCGCCCATTTGCAGGTTGCCCCGGCAATGTTTGGACCCCACCAATGGCAGTCAACCATTTCGCAGTCGTCGGCGTAAGTACAGAACGCCTATAGAATCCATCATGCGCTTGCTTCGATACCCGATGATGATAAATTATTGGTATCTTCTTTGAAACGGGGCGGTGACACATAGTCACCTAGCCTGCTTGTTTTTATCAGGTATGCTGTGCATAATTTTCATTCTAGCATTTTTGTATAGATCTCCCTAATATATTTTTCTTCCTCAAAACTTCTCTATCTAACTTGTACCGCTACCTATACCTGCAACGGACCCAGTCTTATCAATCTCTTCCCTCCTTTTTTTCCACCTATACTTTAAACATCTCTTGCTTATCTCGACTACTGACCGGTTGATGCTTCCATCCACTTTAAATGCAAGCGATTCTGGAAGTTGTGCGTTACCTACGGGTCTCACTGGGTGAATCCCATCGCATTCCATTAGGCTGTGCTAAGTGGTCTCCGGATTTTTGCTGCAGCATTCATATGCCTCATCTTGTTGCAAATATTTCCTCCGGTATGTTTTTGTCTTTAGGCAACCTTCCCAATCCCTATATAGCAAGGCAGCGCCCTTTATTTTACTGTAGAGATTTTACCTTCTAATTTCTTTCTTCCCATTCTTGTAAATCTCCATGGTCACTTTTGTTTCCATTATTAGCATCCAATTCGCTGTCTCTGTTCCTCTCACTTTCTTTCTGATGATTCCTGGTTGTCTATCTACACTTTCAATTACTCTGTACTTGGATGCCAACTTTCTTAACCTCTTCCTCCATTCTGTGTCCACGCTTTTAAGGTACAGGTGCTTGTGCACTTAAGCTGCTCATTTATTTTCATCGATGTTCCTGGGTGTTTCTTCAAAACAAATTTTGCTCTGCGCTTCTCACTTCAAAAGAAGCCCAACCCGCGTCATCTTCACTGCCTCATTTGTGGTTTTACTGTGGGCTCCCAAAGCTAACCGGCCTATCGATCTTTGATTAACTTCCAACACCGACAAGATATTCGATTTTAGGCACAGAATGACATTTGCGAATGTCAGCGCTGGCACCATAACTCCTTTCCAGATTACACGCACCGCCTCATATTTATTGTGGCCCCAAAGTGCCCTACGTTTCATTATTGCATTCCGCTACCCTTTTTATTTTCAGATTATCTTGGTGGTTGCTTGAGTAATTCTTTCCTTCGTTTATGTGTACGCCGAGGTACTTATATTGCTTCACTATGGGTATGACTTGCTGTTGAATTGATACCAAGTAATTACTCATCTCTTCATTGAAGATCATAATTCCTGATTTCTCTGTGCTAAACTTAAGGCCTTGATTTGTCGCTGCATTCCCACAGATATTCGCAAGTATCTGTAAATCTTTTTTATTGTCCGCTAGTAGCACAATGTCGTCTGCGTACATCAGTCCAGGGACCTTCTGTTGCACCATTTGTTCATTACGCATGTAGCATAAATCAAACCCTAATTCGCGCTTTTCCAGTTGTCTTTCTACGCTCTTAACATAAAGTGGTGACAACAATGGAGAAAGAGGGCATCCTTGTTTCTGTCCTTGGTTAATTCCCACCACTGCATTACCTTTTTCAACCTTCCCATAAAACGTGTACTCGGTTGTCTCTATATATCTCCCTCAGCAGCTCTACGAAATCGTTATCTATGCCTTTGTGCTTAAGAATATCCCATAACAATTCCCTGTCTACGTTGTCGCAGGGTTCTTTAATATCCAGAAAAACTATCCATAAAGGTCTTTTCTGAGCTACTGAAATCTCTATGCACTGAGTTAGTACAAACATATTGTCTTCTAAGCGTCTGCCTGGCCTGGACCCATTCTGTAGTTCCCCCAATACATCGTTTTTCTCCACCCACTTGGACAGTTCTAATTTTATGGCTTGCATTGCCATTCTATACACTGTAAACGAAAATACCCCACATGAGTATTTTAACAAGGTGATGTGCCCTATATACTCCCATCCTTGAATATTTACTCCGATGTATGGGAGGAATACAGCGGCAATCCCTCGTTTCATTCTGCTCACTACCTGTGGGAGGATAAGGGCGGACATGACGTGATTTTACTCCGCCTTCAAAATTTTGTTCTCTGCGGGAACTCCGCATAGGGAGTTTTAAAAAACTCCCCCGCCGGAACAGGTTGGTCACGTGGTGCTTCCCATAAGGCTGTGCGCCGCGCCAGCGACCGGCCGCGTTCGGTGGAGTCGGCGGTGCTCATGGCTGATGGTTTGTTTACATCTGTGAAGTGTTGTTCCGTGCCAGCGTTTCGCTGATTTTCTTTCCAATACTTCCTTCCAGAAAGTGTTATAGGCGTGCCTGAAGCTCACTGCATCTCATCTTTATGTACGTTAGCTGTGATCACTCTGCTGGCAGCGATTAATGCAAGAGCAACGATTTCAAGTGCGGAAAAAGGCTTAGGTGTGACCACGAAGCTGCCGGTTGACTCGTGATGTCGGCTCAGGTTTCTGGCTGCGCTTTCATGTTGCGTGACCTTGACTTGTGTTCTTTAGTGCGTGAAATACCACTTTTATGTCCTTTTGAGTATATGCTGACAACGTCCGGTGTAAAATGCCACGTAGCAATGGCAACAACAGCCACTGTTTGAGGGACCACGTCCGTGATAGCCGCACATGAATGCCATATTCCGACTTCGTTACTGTGCTGTGCTGCCAGTAAGTAAGACCGTGGTGCAAGCAATTCTTTTTATGAACCTGTGTACGGATATCCTCGCCCAGGAAATACGGTAGGACGTAAGTACGTACTGTGAATAAGGATTCTTAATGAGCGATGTGAATCGAATTGTTATCGCGAAGTTCTGTTTTGATCACGTCGTTGCTTCGGACATTGCATTAACATCATGCTCCATCAAAGACACTGATTTAGGAGCATACCTGCTGGCTCCGAGCGTTTGGATTTGTTTGCCAGATCAGCGATATAGCTCCGTTTCACAACCGAGAGACATTGCTTGGACGCGGAGCAAGTAGTGCGGTTAAAAAAATGTATGACTACGCAATTTTTGGTGTTACGTGGGCTGCTACGGGTCATGCTCTCATATAATAAATTTATGTCCCGCCACCATTCTTTCGCACGTAGCTAATTTTGTCATGAAGCACGCGCGCGTACATTTTTCTTGCGTACTGTAACTAACGCACTACTTTTTGGCCGCGGACGCCAGCAGTGTGCGAAGTCGCTTCAGCGATCACAGAATGACATTCTAATTTTGAAAAATTATGCCATGAACGTTATTTTTTCAATATTCTAAATTAACAGTTCCGTGTGGATTTAGGTTTTATGTTACTTTCACAGAGGCAGATCTCATATGTGCGAGCCTGTGAGTCGTAATTCTGAAAACAGTACAGCTGCTCGCTAGGCCGTCTCGAGGCACACATTATCGTGGCTATATATATACTGGCAGGGTTGCTTCGTGTTGTGTGTCGCGTGTCCGTTGGATGTCTTTCACAACTCTTCATCTGGTGTTTCTCAAATGTTTATGTATGGTTTGGTCTGTCTGGTCTCGTTCGCTTGTTTCGCAGAATTTGGCTTATTCTTGTCCGTAGATTTCGGAATTTGACCCGTAGCCTCTACATATAAAATTGTCCACGTAATTTGACGTGGTACTTTTCTTATACTCCCGGTGCAGCTCGATAACCTCCGTCCAGCCCGAAATAAATAAAAATGACAGGAAAAAAACTCCCCTGGCACCACGCAAAAATTCCGCCCGCACGGAGTAAAAATTATACTCCAATCATTCGGAGCATAATAAACTCCCAACCGGGGGGTCGCTAGAGGACAAGCAGTATACTCCTACCTGATAGTTATTTCCGTTGACAGTGTATATCACCGATGTTACTATAACTGGCCTGTACGAGCTCGTCTTATCCTTATCTCCTTTGCCTTTGTGGACGAGATTAATCTTGCTTTCACGCCATCCAACGGGAATTTCCTTTGTTCTAATCACTTGCTCTATGGCATTAGTAAGCAGTGCCTTGCTTTTTGGACCGAGGTTTTTGATTAGCTGTATTGGGATTTCATCGGGCCCTGCTGCCGTGTTGTTAGGGACATTTTCTGCTTCCTTTTTCCAATAAAGGCTTTCTATGCTAATTGCGATCACCATACCATATTGCGATCACAGCGCCGTCTATCTTCCGGCGCCATGATGGTATGTGGGATCGTGCCGACGGGTGCACAGTGAACGTGCTGTTGACGATGAGCAGCAAGGTTTCACGTTTTCCTGGGAGATTCCAACAAGATTTTGCGATTGGCAAACTTCTTAGCGTGTCGTTATAAGACTTGAGCTTCGATATAGACCGCTTCATCGGCGAGGAGGAACGTAGCCTCGAACCAGCGCGCAGCGCAGTTCTCCTGCGCGCACTGGCATCTGCGGATCGCCGTTTCTCCCAGCGGCAGCTTGGAATGGTAGCGGTGTCATTGCGAATTAGTGCGATTCTAACGTGTTCTGTCAGTGATTGCTGCAATGTCAGATGACCCAAGGTCAATGAGCTACCGCTGTGCTCTATTCGGCTGCAAAAAGAACTTTCGGAAGCGAATGTGAGTGCATCTTCAGCCGCGGCGGCTCCGTAGACTCCGCCGCTGCGGTTGCAGACAAGCATCCGGTTTGGATTGCAGGCATAAACAGAAAGGACTTGACGCCACCAGCTTCGTCGCGTGTATCTTCAGAAGATTTTGTCTCTAGTGAGCGCACGGCGATGAACTCGGCATCCGTGATCAAACTGAGTATGAACGAAAGGTGCGTTTCGAGTCGGGCAACTATTGCGAATGGATTAGGTCAACTATTCGTGCACGCACATTAAAGTTATTCTTTTCAAATGTGTTCTACGATTATCATGCTTGGCAACCAAGGTTCTAGTAGAAGTTGATTGGGGATCTATGTGCCGACGGAAGGTGCATTCTTTTTCGTTCTGTAATCAAATCCATGCCTACCGTGTGCCGGCCACTCCCATTTCACTTCGGCTCTCCCAAGCTTCCGAATCTCGCTGCCAAGTTGTTTGGTCAACGCAGTGCATCCCAGGCTGTATTACTTCAGAAAATAAAGTAGTTGTTGCAGTAGTTCGTTCTGCAGCTCTCTTGAGTAGGCGAGGTGCGCTTGCACAGGCACAACTCGAGACCTAAGAATGCGCATATTCATCCAACGCGTCGCGTGCGTCTGGTTGATCGTGGCATATTCGCGGCGACCGTCATCGGGCCGTTTTATCGATGTTAACGGCCCTTCCGGTAGAGTTATATTGCAGTTATTTATTTTGTAAAGCTTGATGCATTGGTGCCACGTAAACAATGCTTAGAAAATCGCACCGCGAAAATTTTAGGATCATGAAAGGTAGCAAAATGTGTTTACTCTGAGCGTCGCAGTTACTTGTATTGGAATATACGCTGGTGAGGCCCAGCGCATGACACACGGAGACACCTCTGATTGTTTTCACCTGAATGGTACTGTAGCGCCGACCGACGCCACAATGCGGGCACGTTAAGGTCAGCGCTCTCAGCCGGCGCATTGGTGCCGGCTGGGAAAGACGAAGAAAATCAAGATGGGCAGCGCGCGCTCGATGCGCAAGCACGCCACGGGCAATTCTGTTCTAGAAGCCTGCGAAGCCGAGTTCGATTTGCTGCATTTTTAAAGCGAAGCTTTATATGGCTAGGCGAAACGAAAAAGCGTCTGCCCGTCACGTGTGTACAGAAAACTATCATCATCAGCATTGGCTCGAGCGTCGTCGTCTTTTTCCGCAGCTGGCTCGTTGGCGCCACTCGAGTTGCGCTCGTGCTCGTGCTCGGCACGCGCTCGTGCCACTGCTCCCGCATTCGTTGGCGTCGTCTTCTACCACAGCTAGCTCCGTTGCAGCTCATCACTCCAGCGTTGAATTTCATTTCTCTTCTGTCGTCGTAATGGGGAGGCCGCGTTTAAGGGAGTATGAGCCATTCATTGTCTTACGTAACTGACATTTAATTTTGAAGCAATTTAATTTCGAAGGATCGCAAGCGGCAATGACGAGCGAATGCTGTTATACCACGCCGCTGAGCAAACTCGAGACATCGAACGCAAGCGACAACGGCGGACTGCGGGCACACCGTCAGTGACGCCGTTCTCTTCGTCGTAGCCGAACGTGTGCGTAATCTCCTTAAGAAACACAAAGGCGTAACCAATAGTTGGGAAATACTTAAATGAACCGTCGGGATTAACCCAGTGATAAACAGTGGGGCCGCACGTTTCAGCTTCGCTGGTTAACCATCTGTACGAAGTGCTCCACCGGTGATTTTTTTTTCCCATCCTTTAAATTTGCCTGGCATCTTTACTATACACAGATACTTTCAGCACCCTTTCCCGGTCACTATCATAACTTACCTCTCTTTTTGAATATTTTCAATTCTGTTATAAAGCCTTCGCCTTACTCTTTCATACCCACCCCTCGAGGAAGAGTGAGCTGTATTCTACATTTGCTGCCAAAAAAAGCTGTAGTTTCCCTGATGACAAGTAGCCTTGTCGAAACGTTGGCTCCCGGCTGAGCTTTTGTTACACCATTTTTCATACACCCCCCTTGTTCTTGATCACTCAGTTATTATCTCACCAAAACATAAGTTCCTCGACACGATCAGACCCGGTGGGGTAGCTTGGTGGCTACAGCGTGCGGCTGCTGGGGTCTAGGTTTCGATGCCGACCGGGACGGCTGCATTCACACGATGGTGGCGAAATGTAAAAACGCTCGTGTACTTAGATTTAGCTGCACATTAAAGAACATCAGGTCATCAAAATTATTTTGCGGGTCCCCCACCACAGGCATGCCTGAAATTATTTCGTAGTTTTGGCACATAACAACTCAGAATTTAAAGGGGTCAAGAAAAAATTGTCTAACTAATCATAGAATGATATCACTATTAAATTACGTCACTCACAAATCTTCTGCCGTAAAAATTTTCGAATCCTTCAAGCACAAGCGAAGTTGGACGTAGTTATCAGACCGCTGAGCAGTTTTCTCACTAGCGCGCTGCAAGCTACACAGGGGAGATGGCAAAGAGGAGCAAGAAAGCAATTCCCCGTAATTCCCCGCCGGCCACGCCCAAAGTAGAGTCTGCTAGAATAAGGTTGAATGGGACGAGCGGCCAGGGCGGCGCATGCTTTGCAGGGAGGCGCCCGACGACGAAAAACATGCTGTGGTGGCACTGTGATCGAAGTGGATTGAAGTGGAAACGAAAAAGATTTTGGAGATTTACAAGAACGAGAAGAAAGAAATTAGAAGGGAAAATCTGTACTATAACACGAAGGGATGTGCCTTGCTATTTGTGGCTCGAGCTGGTTGCCTTAGGACAAAAACATACCCGAGCAAAATTCGCAATTAGATGAGGTATGTGTATGCTGCAGCAAAGATCCAGAGACCACTCAACACATCCTAATGGAATGTGAAGAGATTCACTCAGTGAGAACAGTAGGTAGCGTACACCTTCCAGAAGCGCTTAGATTTAAAGTGGACGGAAGCATCAACCGATCAGCAGTCGAGATAAGCAAGAGATGTTTAGAGTATTGATGAAAAAAAGCAGGGAAGAGATTGATACGACCCGATCCGTTACAGGCATAGGTAGCGGTACAAGGTAGATCGAGCAGTTTTGAGGGAGAGTAAAAAGAATAAAGACATGTATACAAAAGTGCTAGAATGAAAAAGCATGTATAGCATATGTGAGTAACTCAAGCATGCTAGGTGGCTATTTGGCCTCGCCCCGTTTCAAAGAGGATGCGAATAAATCATCACCATCATCATCATTGGGCAGCTTAAGTCGCGCCGTTGGAGGTTGATGGTGATTCTGCTCGGCGGGTCGTTCGTACTTCGCCCACTGGTTTTTCCGATCGGACTGCTAAAATGGTGTTCCTAATTACATATGACGTGTATTTATGTCTTAAGGATAAATGCCTTTCTTTTTTTTTGTTTATGCCCGCGCGTGATTGCGCGTGCATTGCGGCCAAGGTGTCAGCTTTTATTCTATCCTGTTATTGTAGTTTTCTTGGGGTACAAATATTTTGCTTTTTCTTCAAGCAGTATGTGTCTCGCATGTATTTTGCGCCTATAGCTTTCCATCAGTAGGTCTTGCGAAATGCAGACGGAGAAACATATCTTACTTTGCTGCTTGCCGCTTTAAACAAATAAACATAACCGTCCCATCCGACGCCCTAGCTGTTCTCAGCTTTACGCGAAGTATTCTTATAGAAAAAAAAATGCCGCGCAACGTTCCGTTTCTGTTTCCGTATTGGCTCGCAGGGCCCTCGTAAAATATTTCACCACGCAGTGCCGCAGCGGGAGAGCGCCGTGCGGCCCACTCAACCATATTCCAGTACACTCTACACAAAGGTTCAACGCGAGACATCTCGTGGTGTCACCCCGTAGCGGCCGCGGTATCTATACGCTTCGGCTTTCACCTCGGAGGCCAAGCGCAGCAGATGCAGCAACCCGCAACTGTCGTGTTTAGACCGGGAGTGCGAAGATGAAATGATTTTTAGGTCTTTTTAAGATCGCAGACATCTATATTTCCTCCTTGTTTAGCTCAGATGAGCAATAAATGCATTACTGAGAATTTTTTCGGTGATCACGAAATGAGCCAATAGGTGTTGTGGGTTCAGCGGATTGCGATGACGGTGCATGATGACATTGCGGAAGCGAAAACAATAGATTTTTCACCTCTTTTGTCACGTAATTTTAAATTTCATGCTGCATACAGTGCAATAATATTTGGCTCACATGTTCAACGGAGCCTCGTTAACAGATCGGCAATGTTTTTTTACTATCTTCAAAAAGGGTTTCAGGGCCACTCTTAATACTTTTTTTTTCGATGCGGTTTGCGCAACGCGAACGCATTCTTGTTTGTATCTATGTTGGTCTTTCACACTGTGAAATAAAAATCAGTCGTAATTTGCCAATGGACCCTTCTAGATGTTTAAATAGCCGGAGCTTCAGAAAGGACCTATCTTGGCTTACATATCACACCTTGGAGGTGATTGATTGAGGGCGCTTACGTCCGAAAGCAACAAAGGGGCTACTAGATGCACAGCAGCGGAGGGCTCCGCGAATTAATTTTGATTATTTTGGTTTATAAACAAATACGCGAGGGCTCCGCTACGGTCACATTCCGTATACACATGATTATGGCAGCTGTGGCTGAGAATCGAATCCCCGAATTCGTGGTCAGCAGGACAAATTCACAGCCACTGACACTGAGAGTGATTACACGGTGAATAAATGAAAGCCTTAATGTTCTTTATCAACACACGTTATACTCTAGGAAAACGTAACTTCGAGAAAACAGATAGTGTAAATGCACTTCGGCGTAAGGTATCCTAGCTTTCATATATTTAGCCCTTGGACATAAAGTTTGCACTCACCAATTTCTTACAAAGCTTCAGGGGCACTTGCGGACGATGGTAGTCTATATTTTTATTAGAATCCTGTCCTGCACAACACAATGTGCAGTTTTTCATCACAAAATTCTGCAAATTTGTAATGAAAGAAAAGTTACAAAAACATAGACCATACGTGCGAATATTCAAAAGGAAAGACATAGGTCTAGAATCAATAGGGAATATGAAAAACAGAGTCTATTCGCCATAATTTTTACTGTGTTTTGCCCCCAGTGAGCGTTGTTGATCTCAAGTATTCTTCACGTACTCAGGTCAGATATCGGCTCGCTCGCGCACATCGGCTACAGACCGATCTCGCCGCCGTAGGACTCCACCCAGACCAGGCCCGCGATCGCCAAAAATGAAGACAGGTCTCGAAGAGCCCCCCCCCCCCCCCCGAGTCTCTTCAGTCTCCAATAAAGGTGAGCTTTTGGGTCAATTAATATCTCTATGCCGTTGTTACCCGACATGCATGTCGTCTGTGGCGACGGCGGAAAGAAAAAAAAAAACACTTTTTCTCTAGTTTGAATTGTCGCCGCAGATGATGGGGCCACTAAGTATGTTGCATTTAAACGTATTCTGATTGAATCCGACGAGAGGACACAAGTGTTGCATCCGAAACAATACGAACTGACTAATGCCGTGTCTAAACTAAATTTTATTACGTGTTTAGCCGGAATAGTCTGGCTGACTGAGCTACGAAGCGCACGGTTGTACGCTATGTCCACTGTGGACAGAATAATAAAATACCGCATTTCCGCTTCGATTTCATGTTTCATCGTGTATAGTCGACGACGTAAAGTATACCAAGAAGTATTACAAAATTATTCGTATTTTCAAATTGTGACTATTAGATTCGAGGACTTCATCGAATAATGACAATTCGATATGACATTAGTACTATATTTGAATTGTTATTCGAAAGTTTCGAATATTCGCTGAAGCCTAAAATGTACAAAAGAATAAAGCTAGAGTGGAGCGCATTCGGCAGGCATTACCAATTACCAATTGTCATTACCGGCCGCTTACCCCCGTAGGTCGATCGGCAAACTCACTTATCAGTCGACTTACTCAGACTCAGACCGACCCGTGGGTGTGAGTCTCAGTGAGCCTGGCTGGAGAAAATTTTTGTTAGTCTGAGTCCGAGTCCACCCTAAGCAAAAATATGTTTGACTGCCGACCTATGCTAAAGCACCGCTACACTTGAATATAAAAGTGTACAGTCATTGAATTCTACTGGTAATAATATATGAGACAGCAACTTGGTTAACAAAGAAGTTTGAGAAGAAGTTAAGGACCGTGGCAAAGAGTGAGAGAACGAAAAATTATAGGCCTAACATTAACCAATAAGGGGACAGCGGTGTATATTAGAAAGCAAACGGTGGCAGCTGATGTTCTTGTGAACATTAAGTGGAAAAATGAAAGCTGGGCAGGGTATGTAAATGAGGGGGGGGGTGACAGGCTATTACGTAGTAGAGCACCAGTTAACGCACCGGTTAGGTGCCCGATGAGGCAGATAACCTGTGCTCTATTGGAGTTGCAGAATGGCTGCCAAGCGAAAGGCATCGCAGTCAAGGACGGCAGAGAATTAGGTGGCGTGATGCAATTAGGAGGTCTAGACCAGATCGGCGGCCAGCGTCAAGTGTTTTGACGCCGGGCGTTCGCTGCCCGACGAAGTTCGTCGCTTTGATGACGGGAGAGCCCCTGGTCCTGCAGTGGAGATAAATAGGCGGCCAAAGATGACGATGTTAATGTGATAAGTACAAACGTTTCTACAGAGTGTTGTCGCCTGCATATCAGGTGCCTTCCAGGAGGCGAATGTGGCGGTACCCATTCAGGTGGAAATATTGCGTAGGTATAGTGCCATCATCTATAAGCTCCCTGATTTCGCCATCATGTCGGCTTGGGAGAAAGATGTGTGTTTTATGCCAGATATACACTCGGTAGCAGTCGCTGGTAGTTGTTAATGCATAAGCATATATAGGGCTACTTCCTTCGGAAATCTGTCTGTCCATCCCTCTGTCTGTAACGCGTTACACGATGCGTTCCATAGGTATACATGGAGTCCAATGGGGATATGTATGAGAAGGCCTTATAACTAAGTATGATAGTGAGTACCGAAGAGGCATTAAAGGAACCGTGAACCACCCCTCGGGCTTGGTGAAATAACATATTCCGTGGGTACCATACGCTGCTGTGGACATATCAGCCAAGTTTTGCTGTCGTATGCGGTGCGTGGAGGTCGCAAGCCGAGCGCGAAGTCACCTTTATCTCAAACACTCTCCTTTCAACAGATGCCATGATCCTCACTCTTTTCTGAGTGCTTTATTTCGTAATAAAGCATATTCCCACACGCGGCTGCTATGGGTCGCTGCCGGCGGCCGCCGCGGGGTGCCGCCCATTGGCTAAGCGCACTGCGGCTCACTGAGGACAACCGCGTTTGGCTTACGTTTAGCGCGTCGTAGGCACCATAATCAGAAGTAGTGGCGTCTACGTTAACATCCAAAATGAAATTTGAACTGCGCGTCACGGTGACATTTCGAAGGCGGAGCGTTGTGGCCCCGCCCCCCAAGAAGGAACGGGAACACAGCGGAGGCCGTGTTTCATTGCCAATCATACCTCTGTCACACGGGCACCCGCGAACTCCTTTGAACTCCGTCGTCTTTATCTCGAAGGAGATGCGCTCGGTGTCACACAGTCTCCCTTTCGCCAAGGAAGTTTAATGTAGCTTTTCGCGAAGGGAGTTCGGCAATGACCATTACGGCTGGACGGAGTACTCTCGTTCCCAGATAGCTACAGCTGTGAAGAAAACCACGTTAATAAAATCGTCGTACCTGGCTCACTTACAAAGTTTGGCATTATTATTTGTTTTGCCTTTGGTTATACACCACGTAATTAGAGCTTTCAATTTGTTTTTTAAGGACATGAGCGTCTGTACTCTCTACACCATGCTTGGCGATCCCGCATGGGAAAGCGTCGTTCTGCTATTTCTTTTGTTTATCCGCACGTTAGTGGCACGCGTCATACGGCAAAACTCTCCGGGCGAGAAACACCGCAATTAGCGATCCCGGCGCCTCATCGTCTGCTTCGCTCGCATCGGAGGTTCGCAGCGGCAGCAACCCTTCGCAGCCACGGTAAACGTGGACGGGTGTTGATCCGGCTTTGGGAGGACCACTTGCGGCAACTCAGAGCAAAAATATATTTTATTTATTTAATTTTTTTATTTATTACATACTGCGGACACGAAGTCCATGCAGGGTGGATAAAATACAATATTAGAACACAAGAAGTAAAACAATGTCAATACAACAAAATGCTGCAACAATACGGCAATAATGCTGATACGAAAAGTGAACAATCGTGTTACAAGTGTTATAAAGGCAAGTCATTCCAGTCATTAATGGTGCGTGGAAAGAAATAGTATTTAAATGGTTACCAGCCGTGTTTGCTCAGTGGGTATAGCGTTTGGCTACTGAGCGCGAGGTCATGGGATCGAATCCCAGCCATGGCAGCCGCTTTTCGATGGGGCAGAAAAAAAAATAAAAAAGAAAAAAAAAGTATTTAAATGGTTGGTTCGGGCAAAATAGGGGGTTAGAGCATTTTGGTGATGTTGGCGAGTAGGTCTTGTAACTAGCGGACTTACATACAATGCCGGGTCAAGTGCCAATTTGTTATTAAGTAACTGAGAAAGAAAGTCAAGCCGTAATTTTTTTCGACGCGATTCAAGCGTAGGAGTATTATTAGACCTCATTAGTTCAGTTGGCGAGTCGAATGTGGAAAATTTGTTGTAAACAAACCGGATCGGCGGTCTTTGGATTCGTTCAAGTTTCTTTATGCTACATTGAGTGTAGGGATCCCAGATAATACAGGCGTACTCGAGCTTCGGTCGAATTAAGTAGTAATAAGCGAGCAGTTTAACAGAGGATGGGGCGTGCTTAAGCTTGTATTTGAGAAAGCACAGTTTACGGAAAGCAGAGAGATATATATTTTGCACGTGAAGATTCCAGGACAGGTTGCTGCAAAGGGTGACACCTAAGTATTTATAGTTAGTAACCAGTTTAAGTGCAGAGGAGCCTAGCATATAACTATAAGAAACGGATGTTTTCTTGCGGGAAATCAGAAGAAGAACACTTTTTTCAACGTTCAAGGTCATCCCCCATTGAGTGCACCAATAGCAAATTTTACTGAGGTATATCGTTCAGATCATCTTGGTCACTAGTGTCGGTAATTTCTTTAAACAAGACACAATCATCTGCGAATAGTCTTATTTGAACATTCGGCTTTACAACATCAACCATGTGATTCATGCATCAACAAAGGGCCCAACACACTTCCCTGTGGTACCCCAGATGTCACTGGAAGACAGGCCGAGTGATGCCCACCTATATCTACGAACTGTTCGCGATTGCTTAAGTATTGAGCGATCCATGAAACAAGTAGTTCTGGTATGCCATAGTTCTTTAGCTTAAATATTAGTTTGAAATGAGGTACCTTATGAAAGGCTTTACTAAAATCCAGAAAAATTTTATCGAATTGGTTGTTATTATCAATGGAAGAAACAAAAGTGTGAATGACCGTGACTAGTTGTGTTGCTGTAGTATATCCCTTTCTGAAGCCATGTAGAGAGTTGGTTAGAATGTGGTTCTCTTCAAGAAACTCATGGAGAGGTTTTGCAATAATATGCTCAATTAGTTTAGAGCAACTTGACGTTTGTTGGATCGGGCGATAGTTTTCTAAAAGTAGTCGGTCACCTTTTTTAAAAATGGGCACCACACGGGCTGTCCTCCAGTCCTTCGGCAAACTCGAACACGATAAGGAAGCATGAAATATGATGACAAGGTACTTTGCGAGAGGTTCGGAATATCGGCGAACAAAAACATTTGGTATGTTATCGGGTTCAGAAGAAGTCTTAGTTTTCAAGTTAAGTAGCATGGAGAGCACTCCAAGGTAACAATAATATTTGAAAAACGTGTAGTTGCAGTGTCTGTGGCAGCGGGAAGGCCATCAGTTGCAGTAGAAAATACACTGCTGAAGTATATATTGAATTGTTCGGCAATGCCTTCTTGCTCGTTAATAATAACGCCGTTAGCAGAAATCTGTGAAACTGGCTTCTTTTTCTCAATCAAGTAGTTCCAAAATTTAGTTGGATCTGTTTTAACAAAGCTTGGTAGCGTTGTGCTGAAATAATGTTCCTTTGAACGATGCAATGCACTTGCAAGGCTTCTGTTGGATTGTGCTATGACGCTAAGTGGTGCGCGGTTCTTTTTGAATCTTTTCACTTTGCGCTTTAAATGGATCAAGTCTCGCGTCATCCATGGCGTTTCCTTGTGTACTTTCGTTTGTTCGGGACATACTTATCGAGGCAATACCGGCACATGCTCTTAAAACGTTCCCATAAAACACCAACATCACTGCTATCAAAATCGGTAAGACATGCCTCCAAGTGATCAATAATTGACGCATCATCTGCACGTGAGTAATCTTTGTAGGAATGTACAGCAGTTTCTTTTTGCACTTTATAGCAAGAAATCGGTATAGAAACATTCACTAGTTTGTTATCAGATAGCCCGTGTTCTATATATACAGTGTAATCAACAATACAGTGGGGAAGGAACACTAAATCTAAAACAGAACTGCAAGAGCCATGCACCCGAGTCGGCTGGTTTACGACTTGGGTAATATCGTGCTCTAACATTATGTCGAAGACAACATTTGCGTCATTTCCGGCATCAAGCCGATCACAATTAATACCTGGGAGATTAAAATCGCCAGCCAAAATTATTTTCTTGTTTTTATTCTGGTGCATGTGAACCTGTAGTTTGTCTAGGAATTCTGGAGCGGCGTCAGAAGGCCTGTATAAAGCGTAGACGCCGTAGAGAATAAATGTCTGCCTACAAAAAGAGAGTTTGATGCACAAGCATTCGAGTTCGGCAATGCCATTAAGTACAATAGCATCTATTTTATTTCGAATAAGTACCGCTACACCGCCACCCCTAGTTAAGCGATCCCTGCGGAAAACAGTATAAGAAGGAGGAGACACGTCGTCATCAAATATTTCAGTATGAAGCCACGTTTCTGTAATGATAGTAATGTGCGGATCATGCTGCATTAGGAGTAATTCCAATAAATCAGTTTTATTTTTAATGCTGCGGACATTTATATTTAACAGGCGGAGTATTTTCCATCCAAGGGCAGTATCACGTCATGCTTCTGCTTGATCATTTCGGCGATCTGTCATTTTTACTCTTATATTTTGATTCTCATCCCAGATATATAGGTCTCTGTCAATTTTAGTTTATCGTGAATCAAGCTTACTTTTCTTCCTTGTTGCTTGTCTTGCTTCAGACTGCTCCAAAGGCAGTTTGCGTTTCTCTAATGTTGACCGTGAATAATCATTATGAATTAAAATACTGGACCCCTTAAGTTTTTTCGCATGTTCCAGTATTATCTTCTGACGCCATTGACGCAGCTCTTGCTCAGAGCGGCATCAGGAGAACTCGCCGGCCGGTGCAGACCAAGATCGACAACCTGACACAGCGATACAGGTGAGCAACTTGCCCTAAGAAGAGAACAAGAAACGGGGGGGGGGGGGGCGCAGGAAAGTCCTAGTTTGGCGGTACTCGGAGATATGCAATAATAATTGAACATCGCAATACGAGCGCGCGGAGCCCTTTTATTTTATTCGCGGGGACGCGCCGTGGGCGTTTTTCATAACTCGGGCGGAACAATTCAGCGTAGAAGTTTGGGCGTGTTGGTAATCGGTTACGAAACACGCACAGCGCGAAATAAACAGGGACAAATAAGACCGACACGCACACGGCGCCAAACTCAGGGCTTCCTGAACAGCGCACTTCTAGCGTGATAGCAGAGTCAGAGCGAACGTGGGCTCCATTGGCGGCCGTTGTGATGAAGTCGTCGTGTCTGCGTTTGCACAACGTGCATAAGTGACCGAGTGTTGATCGAGTAACTCCGACAATACGAAACGTTTCATTTTGACGAAGTGGACTGCAATGCTGGCGATGTAACAGCGCTGAATTGAAGAGGCGCGCAGGTTTTTGCTACGGCAAAACCTGTGGTCATGTCTGTAAATAAAATGAAAATGGCCCACCATGGTGACAAAGCCTTCACAAATGGCTTTAAACAAAGTCGCGTGGCCTTGTATATTGTTTCCTTTAAATGAAAAGAATTGTCTCGTCAAAAATCCTTTCTTGACGTCGGACACAGAGGCTCAGTTTCGTCTTGTGCACCCAAAGAATGCCATATCGGATATATAAAATAGCTGGAGAATGCTTTGCATTTATGCATGATTTTTCTTAGACTTCCATTTTCTATTAGCAGAATCAACAAATATGGCACATCAGTATGCTTAATAATCGCAGCTACTTTATGTGGCTAAGGCATTTAAGCAGATTTTGCCTTTAAACGTTACCAAAATGAAACGGTAAAATTGTAAACTTCTTTCGCACACTAAACCATCCTTTCGTTGCATATGTGCACCGCACGTTTTTCGTCCTTTTAAGTAATTTTATCCGTCTTGTTTTTTTGTTTTCACCACATGGGCAAAGTATATCCCAACATTAATGTTGTCGCCCCACTTATGCGAACTCAATGCAATTTAGGTACCCAAATCTTGAGTCGCCATTTCTAAAAAACTAAAAGTAATAATGAATTGTAAACAAGCATATCAAATGAGCATGTAATGTTGCATATACGGTCGTGTCCACGTGTCATGGCATACAACAAGCATTTGTAAATTAGTTTAGCTTCTACTACTTGTCTAGTATTTCAATTTTCTCAATTGTTATCGTGGCTTTCTGTGCTTCCAGGAAAGAGTCGCGGGAAAGGACGACAGGGTCCTCGCCGTTCCCTGGCCGTTCTTTTCCAAAGTACGCAGGGTCTTGGGTGCACTGCCGGCGAATGATCGATCCCTCATTCAGGAAAGCCCTTGCTCTCCAAATGAAACTGTTGAAATGGTAAATGCTAATATACGTGATACTTTAACCTGTTTATAGAAAATAAGCCCCGAAATCATGATTTGCCATGTTTTTATGAGCACCCGAATTACTTCCCCCCGAAAAAAGTTTCCTAAAAATTAGGAAAACTGGAATACCCACGTAATACACGAAATCCTTTGTTTGTCATATTCACAACAAAGTTGTTTTGTGTGGCAGATGACCATTGCGGCTTTGCAGTCGTGTGTAAGGAAATACCACAGAAAACAGCCAGTTGATGTGTAGGTACATGGCATAAACAACCAAATATCTTTATTCATTCCAGATAACTTCCAGGATTGAACATTCAAATGGAAATACCTCTGGAGAGGAGGAGGTGGCAGACGCAGTGGAAGACGTTGCAAGCGATAGCCAAGGGCCTGCATCCACCAAACAACAGCGCCGCCAACAAAAGTGGAAGAGGCAGAGTGCCACGGAGAACCTCCGCAATAACTTGCTGGAGCAACAAAATAAGCTGATAGCTACGTTGCAAGATGCAAGTAAAGTTGATCAAGTTCTGCGCGAGCGGCAAGTGAATGCCCAAGAGAAGTTGGTGGACCTGCTGTCCCAGTATTTTAATAAATAGTTTCACTTTTCGACTTCTTGGCTCAGCTAGTGGTCCACCTGCTGGTGAAAGTGCATGGCAACTGCACCTCGAATGTTTTTTCCAGTTGCGATGAGTGCATCCGTAGAGTGTGTTGGCTGCTGAAATATTGTGTCGTGAGCTGCGCCTCACCGATCCACTGCTGCGATACAGCATCACCAAAGTGTTCGCAAATATTATTCAGTACACAGCATGCACTTATTATAAGCGGCACATTGCTGATGTCCCATTCCATTCTCTTCATTACAAACCTGAAACGGGCTTTAAGCCACCCAAATGCATTTTCTACTATTCTGCGAGATTTCGATAGCTGAAAGTTGAAATGTTTTTCCTCTTCAGAGCTGCTTGTTCTCGCAAATGGTTTAATAAGGTTCGGCGTGAGGGGAAACGCCTGATCACAAAGTATCAGTGGGGGCAAAGCAACGCCGCTTATAAGGGTGGTTGGCTGCCTGAATGTGGGCCCCGACACAAGGCGAGACAGGCTTGATTGGTGGTACACATGTGCATCGTGGCATCTTCCCGGTGATCCAATGTTTGTGTACCGGAACACGTAACAGTGGTCCACGAGTGCGAGCAGTATCATCGTCATCATCATCAGCCTATTCATGTCCACTGCAGGACGAAGGCCTCTCCCTGTGATGTCCACTTACCCCTGTCTTGCGTTATGATTCCAACTAGCGCCTGCAAGTTTCCTAACATCATCACCTCACCTAGTTTTCTGCCGTCCTCGACTGCGCTTCCCTTGTCTTGGTATCCATTCTGTGATTATAATGGTCCACCGGTTATCCATCATGCGCATTGCATGGCCTGCCCAGCTTCATTTCTTCCGCTTAATGTCAACTAGAATATCGGCTATCCCCGTTTGTTCTCTGATCCACACCGCTCTCTTCCTGTCTCTTATCGTTAGGCCTAACATTTTCCGTTCCGTCGCTCTTTGTGCTGTCCTTAACTTGTTCTCGAGCTTGTTTGTTAACCTCCAAGTTTCTGTCCCATTTGTTAGCACCGGTAGAATGCAATGGTTGTACACTTTTCTTTTCAATGACAGTGGTAAGCTCCCATTCATGATTTGGCCATGCCTGCCTTATGCGCTCCAACCCAATTTTATTCTCCTGTAAATTTCTTTCTCATGATCAGGGTCCCCTGTGAGTAATTGACCTAGATAAACGTACTGCTTTACAGACTCTAGAGCCTGACTGGCGATCCTGAATTCCTCACTCCTAAGCCTTCCCACTCTAAGAGCTTGAATACTTCTTCTAAGCAAGCAGTGAATAGCATTGGAGAGATTGTGTCTCCTTGCCCGACCCCTTTCTTGATAGGTATCGTTCTACTTTTCTTGTGGAGAACCAAAGTTGCTGTGCAATCCTTGTAGATATTTGCGAAGATATTAACGTATGCCTCCTGTACTCCTTGATTACGCAATGCCTCTATGACTGCTGGTATCTCTACTGAATCAAATGCTTTTTCATAATCTATGAAAGCCACATAGAGAGGTTGATAGTACTTCGCAGATTTCTCTATTACCTGATTTATGACATGGATGGGATCCATCGTAGAATATCCCTTCCTGAAGCCAGCCTGTTCTTTTGGTTGGCTGAAGTCAAGTGTTGCCGTGATTCTATTGGAAATTATCTTGCTGAATATTTTATACAGTACCGAAAGCAAGCTAATGGGTCTATAACTCTTCAATTCTTTAACGTCTCCCTTCTTATGCATGAGTGTAATGTTGGCGTTCTTCCAGCTTTCTGTCGTGAGGCAAGTCGTGAGGCATTGCGTATAAAGGGACGCAAGCTTTTCAAGCATGGTATCACCTCCATCTTTTATTAAATCGACTGTTATTTCATCTTCTCCAGCCGCTTTTCCCCTGGTCATGTTTTGCAAGGCCCTTGTAACTTCATCGCTAGTTATAGAAGTAGCCTCTGTATCCTGTTCATCACTACTTCGAATGAAAGTAGCTTGGCTGCTCTGGGTACTGTATAGGTCAGTATAGAATTATTCCGCTGTTTTTACTATGTCATCGAAATTGCTGATGATATTACCCTGCTTATCTTTCAGAGCATATTTTTTGCCTTGTCCTATGCCAAGTTTTTTTTTACTGATTTCATGCTGCGTGCATATTTTACTGCTTCCTCAACCTTTTCCACGTTATAATTTCGGATATCCCTTATTTTCTTTTTATTGATCAGTTTCGACGTTTCAGCGATTTCTACCTGATCTCTCGAGTTTGACACTTTCATGTTTTGCCCTTTCTTTATTAGGTCCTCTGTTACTTGGGAGAGCTTACCTACTGGCTGCCTTGGTGCCTTACCTCCCACTTCAATTGCTGCTTCTGAGATCAGCCTAGTTACGGTTTCAATTATTACCTCTATGTTGTCTTCATCTTCCTGTTCTAAAGCTGCGTATTTGTTCGAGAACTAGCCTGAATTGGTCTGCTTTTACCCCTACTGCGTCTAGGTTGGCCTTTTTCTTCTTGACTAATTTTATTCTTTCTTTCTTCAAATTGAGGGAAATCCTAGACCTTAGTAACCTATGGTCACTGCACTTTATCCTCCCTAACACTTCTACATCCTGCACTATGCTGGGATCGGCAGAGTATGAAATCCATTTCATTCTTTGTTTCTCCATTAGGGCTTTTTCAGGTCCACTTCCTGTTGTTGTGCTTCCTGAAGAACGTATTCATTATTCGGAGCCTATTACTTTGCGCGAATTCTACCAACATCTCTCCTCTAGTGTTCCTAGAACCAATGCCGTAGTTGCCAATTGCTTCTTCGCCAGCCTGCTTTTCCCTACTTTTGCATGTGGGATATATGCAATGTAGCCTGGATAAAGCAAAACTTTTAGGAGCTCTTGCATCATACCGTGTCATAGCTGTTTCATTTCTGTGAGGACAATGTTGGGTAAAAATGCATAGTAAGCAATGAATAGTGCGACATTCCTGGTATTTCATTTTTTTTTCAGATATGGGTGTTTTCAAATTTACCTTAGTGCCACAATAGCTTACAATACAATGCATACACAACGCAGTGATGCACTCATGTAATTATTCAACCTGTGTTCATAATATTCGCACGTTCATTATCCTGATGATTAATGTAGTGTTTTGTGGCGCAAGGGCCAAGTATGGCCAAAGAGCGTCAGTTTATTATCCTGACCATCAAGGTGAATCTTAGTTGTACTGACTAGTTGCTAAGGTGCAGTCCACAGTTAACTGCCGCTAGCGCTCATGCTCTTTTAGCATGCATTAGAGCACTGCACGGGCTCGGGCTTTCCCGAAAGCCCGGACCCGGCCCGGCCCACGAGCTGGGCCGGGTAGGGCAGTTTTTTCACGGCCTCGGGCCGGGCTCGGGCTTTCTGGTGGTGTGCATGTAACGTGCAGCAAGTTATCTTCGCGCGTCTACACCGAAAAACCTGTTGCCCCGGCGCAGCTGGAAGCTAGCAGTGCTACTCCTGTGTACTTCCCTTTACTTCTTCCGTCGTATTTTGCGCTGTCTGAACAGAATGTAAAAGTCCAGAAAGACCGAAGTCGCCTTAACCCACAGGATGCCATTGTATTCCTTACCTAAATCAATGTAACTAATGCTTTCAGCGGGGTGCAAGCGCGTTCGCGACTTCCTGATTCCTCAAAGGCGAATTGGTAAAACGATGACTGGTAACATAAGATAATTCGTCACGCGGCCGAAATATGGCATTGCGTCCATCCATGATTGCGCGCATATTCTCAATCGGCCGCCTAGCAGCAGCGCATTACGCTGCACCATGGAGGAACGAGAAGCTTTCTCCATTTACTCCATCCATGCGCTGCGCTCACGACCGGTCGTGGCTGCGCTTCGACTAGAAATACGGTTGAGTGGGACGAGCGGCTAGGGCGGCGCATGCTTTGCAGTGACGCGCCCGACGTGTAAAAATACTATGGCGGCGCGGCGATAGAAGTGGATAGGGCCGCATCAAGGTCGCGCCGTTGGAAGCTGCTGGCGGTACTACTCGGCAGGGTCATTCGTACTACTTCGCGCGCTGGCATTTGGGTTCAGACCGCTGAAATGGTGTTTATAATTGCATATGACATGTATTTATGCCTTACGAATAAATTGATTTCATTCTCTTTTTTATTATTTTTTTAAATGCCGCTCGGTGATCTTTTTCTGTCTCGGGCCGGGTTCGGGCCGGGTTCGGGCCGGTTTCGAGCCGGGCTAGGGCCGGGCTCGGGCCTAAGGTAAAGGGGTGGCGGGCCGGGCCGGGCGGGTAACGTAGATTATTTTCGGGCCCGGGCTGGGCCCGGGTCTCGCCATAAAACTTTTGGTCGGGCTCGGGTGGGCAGCTCAACGTAAAAACGGGCCCGGGCCGGGCCCGGGCTGAAAAAATCGGCCCATGCAGTGTTCTAGCATGCATCACAAAGGTCCAATTGTCGCTGTCAAGCACAGAAAACATAAACCAGAATCTCATTGTCATTGTCAGGAACTCAACCGATCACGATAGTCAAACAAAAACCAGTGTACAAGGACGGGTCATGATAGCAAAGTTTAGAATGCTGTACGCTCCACTTTACCTAATTAATAGCATTTGTAAACAGTAATGTACCTTTGCATGATGATTGCAGGCTGCGTAAAGTTGTTCTATCTCTTTTTTTACGCAAATGATATTTAGTGTAGTTTCATTGACTTTAAGCCATCCAGGATGCCTGGTTACAACAATGTATTTAGCTTACATTTGAAAGCACTAGTGTCATAACCTGCATCTTAACTCATTACTGCAAGGTCGCATTGTCATGTAGTAGGCATGTGTCAGTAGGAAAAAAGCTGCCTAGCTTGGAAGAATTTTTTTCTTTCGACAAGTTTCACAAAACTACATTTCTGTGCCTTAATGTAGTATCTATCCCGCTTCAATCAATCGCCTATTGCTGCCCTATTTGTAGTAACGCTCGCCCTTCATTTCATGCACTTACCAGCCTTTGTAGTTATAATAGTCGCTGGCTTGTTCTTTTGGCAGAGAAATCGGAGAATGGCATCCGTCCAGAGCACCGACACCTTGCGGGAATCCGCTGGAAGCATAGAAATCTCCGAAGTGGTTCTCCATGTCATTTCCAGTTACCATCTTGACCCACTCATGTTCCAACGATGCCACCACGGTTTCGCAGAACTCGCGATAAATGATGTTGACCGTGGATCTGCCCATGTCAAATAAGTGGGCGATTGTCCCGTCCTCGGCAGATGAACAAAGCTTATAAAGGGAAACGGCGACCCTCTTCTCCACAGGAACGGCTTCGCGCATGTTTGTAGTCTGGTGTTCCATCGTGGGTCGTCAAACGTCGACTAAATATTTGAATGTGGTTTGAGACACGCGAAATGATTGGCGGAAATTCTGGTCCCCAAGGTTTGGCAGCATATTCTCAAACCACTATCCATGACGAGGATAGGCCCAGACTTCCCTTGGAGCGCGGCTAGACGACGATGCCAACGCAGTCAGCATGGCGTTGTTCGCAATAATTTGGCGCTTGATAGCGCGCACTTTCCTGCCGAGGCTTCCATGTCTGCTTTAATGTCAGTTATTGTGGCCATGGCGAGCGTGACCTTCTTTTTCACATCTTCGTCACTCATCTGCAAGCAGTTGATCTCACCGTGAGCACAGCACAAAATCACAATTCGAAGCGCACCGGTCAAACAACGTGACCAATGCGCCCATGCACGAATGCGAGAGCGCAATGTGGCCAGCATCGCTTTCAATTAACTTGGCTATGCTTGGAATACAAAAGTTTTGTGGTAACATACCGTAAACTTTCTCGCTGTGATTTATTTAGATTACATACTGCGTTAAAAAAAAGCTACCTATACTTTACTTTAACGGTGATTGTATATGTGAAAAGTTGCACGGGGAAGTAAGCACAGCAGCGCCGTTTCTGTCCCATGCGGCGCCCGTCGAAAGCTCGCACTGTGCCATGTAGCACCGCCGCAACTCCATTGCCATAAATCTCCATTAGGGAGTTTCATGTTCAACGGAGTTCGCGGGTTCCCGTGTGACAGGTGGTATAACTCCGCTTCTGCTGAACGCATTGAAGTACTTTTTGCGGCAAAGTATTTCTGAAATAGCTTATTTTCACTTCAAATGCCTTTCTCCACTTCGATAAAAAGTGGTTCAGGGCTACTTTAAGAGTAATTAAGGTTAATAAAAGACTAATAAGATTAAATACAATGAAATTAATTCAGTCTTAAAGAGACTCCGTATGAATATAATGAAGGATAAGGAAGCCTAATGGACGGTAATTACGATGAAATTACTTAAGCATAATGAGATTATTTGATGTTATTTAAGAATTGTGATGCTAATGAACTTAATTTTTTTAAATTAATTACCCTAATGAAAAGTAACTTAGGGCAACTTATGTAAGCCTAATTATGATATTATGTAAGGTAGAGGCCTTCGTCCTGCAGCATACATAAATATAGGCTGATGATGATGATGTAAGCCTAATTATGATTCATTAAAGGTACTTAAGAATATTTGAACCTAATTTCGATTGATTAACGTTGAATTGACTAAGGGTTATCACGATTAATTAATGGTAAATAAGTTGACTGAAGCCTTAAATCACAGTTCGGTTTCCGTAAAAATTTTTCTACTAGGCAGGCACTACTGGACGTGAAGCACAGGATATTAGACAACATAGAAGATAGCCTATCCACAATGGGTCTGTTTTTAGACCTTCGGAAAGCTTTTGATTCTGTTGATCATGACGCACTGCTGTCCAAACTCAGTTGTTATGGTATTCGAGGAATTGCACTTCACCTAATTAAGAATTACTCAACAGACAGGCTACAGTTAGTAGCCTTCAAATATCATATGTCGGAGTTTAATTATGTATTCTGATGATGCTAACGTCTTTTCCGTCGCCAAAACACTTTCTTACAGCAGTTAGCTCATCAGTATTTAAATATATTAACAGTTTGGCTGTGTAAAAACAAAGTACCAATTAGTGTAAATAAAACCAAATACCGTATACACTCGACTAAGGGCCACGCTCGTGTAAGGACCGCTCCCTCCTACTTGGCAGTCCAAATTTTGAAAAAAAAAAATATCTCGCCAGCAAACGGCACACTTAATTGTGGGCCGTTTGCTGACGAGCCTCACAGAGCGCGTGAAGGCTCATCTTGAAGAAGCTTGTACTCATCTGGCCGTCATCCCCACAGGTTTAACAAGCATGCTGCAACCACTGGATGTGTCTATTAATAGGCCGTTTAAGGCATAATTCAGACGCCAGTACTCTGAATGGATGGAAACTGGCCCCCACGAGAAAACGCCGACCGGACGACTAAGGTGGGCGTCACTTCAGCTGGTCTGCTCTTGGATTTTAAATGCGTGGCGAGCGGTGTCCAAGGACATCATTGTAAAGAGTTTTTAAGGTCACCGGGATTTCCACTGCCATGGACGGTACTGAGGACGATTGGATACATGAACGTGCAGATGACCCGAGCAGCGGCGACGAGCCGAGCCCGAGCAGCGATACCGATGAAGACATCTAGCGAGGATGTCCGCAGGTAGACGCCAGATATCCCATCGTTAGGTATATATGGCACCATTAAACAGGTTCTTCCCTACGTGGATCGAAAATTGAACAAAAATTTCACACTTCCGGGGAAGGGTATTAGTTAACCCGCACCCCATCAAAATCGCGGAAAAAACGTGCGGCCCTTACACGAGTGTATACGGTATGTTATTTCCGGACCAGGAAATATGCCTCAGAACGAAGACAAAACAAGGATATTTAATGGCACTAAGATAGAGGAGGTAGAGGTACAGAAATGTTTAGGTGTCTCTGGTTTCAGAAAGACCTGTGTTGGAATACTCATGTTGAAAAGTTAACGGCAGAACTAAGTAAAGCTGTTGACTGCCTCTTTAAACTTAGGGAGTTGCTGCCATTGTGGTTAAAAAAGCGCGCTATTATGCGCTATTTGATTTCAAATATAATACTGCAGCTTGGTATGGAGTACCACTAGCAACCAGAATTCATCTAAAATAACTGTATTACAGAAACGGCTCCTGCGAAATTTTAAAAACCATCACGGACGACCGCAGGACTTACGTATTCATCAACTGTTTCTTAAGCATGAAATACCAAACGTAACCCAGGTATATACTTATGAACTAATACAGCACTGTAAAAAAAATCAATTATATAGAATCGCGTCAATTAAACCTTCACCACAGTATTGCCCGAGAAACATGGTAAGGACACCGCAAATTAGAACTTATTATGGTAGACAGCAAATAAACTACCGAATCCCCATTGTGTTAAACGGAATAGGGTAGAAAATTAACTATAATGAATGCTTCAATAAAAATCATCTTAGAAGATTAGTCTTAGAATATGGTACTCTGCGAAATTGAAGGTTCTTCTATGTTTATTTCATGGAAATTTACTTCTATTCTTTCATGTTCATTTTCGAAGACATTGTACTGTATGTGAAAAAAACTTTGAAATAATTGTCTGAGGTATCTTGTGCGAGAATTATTGTTCTCAGTATTTTTATGTGTTAGAGTGCATTTACACTTTGTACGTGAATATTGCTTTATATTTGTATATTTCCGCGAAGCTAACTACTGTCTTTATTTACATTGCTAGTTTATAGAAAATTGTACAATTTGTGTCTATATATATATATATATATAATGGAATTGCATCACTTTTTATTGTGCGCATGTGCGCTTTCCCCGCTTGAAATGCTATCTGGAGCAAGAGCCCTTGTCAGGCTACATGCCTTTAGCTCTTGCTTCACTTTCTTTTGTATTTGGAGGGAAAGAATAAACTTCTTCCAACTTCTTTAACTTCTTCTTCTTCTAATTAAGATTAATTACGATCACATTACTTAAGCCCAATCAATATTAATAAGGGTAATGAAGATTGATTTACGTTGGATTACTAAACCTTAATTCAGATTAGTCATGATTACATTATTTACGCCAAATAAGAGTAATTCCGACTTATTGGGTTCCCCAATTAGGCAATTTCAACAGAGTCATTTCAATAGTTGCAGAACATTGCGCGATGCTTGACACATTAAGCCGCGATGTGCCTAACTCGGTCCCTCAATGAATTATTCGTTGCATGAGTGCAAGATGAACGACTGGAAATAATTGCTTACGGCACTATCTGTCAAGAATCACTAGGGAGTTTCTGTAGTAATTTTCTTTGAGCTCGCATGGTCTATATAGCGTATATATAATATGTACGCCTTCTCTGTTGAGACAATTTTGTGAGACCCACTGCAATGATTTAACTTCGACATGCCAGTAGTTTCTGCTGCCGGTGGAGGCGGAAGGAGCACCCAGCGCGACAAGTGCGCGCATGTTTGAGCCTACGATCAACCTTTCGGTCGAAACTGCCGAGATTTTTTCAAGTTATGCGGAAGATTTTCACAGCATATATCCCAGGTAATTTCTCAGCTCTGCTTCGTACATTCTGACGTCTCAACCATCTAGTGGCTTTATTTTTTCCCGTATTTTCGAATTCTTATCCATTCAATTTGTAGAACTGATGTTAATAATTTATTTTTCTAAACAAATCACGTGGGGTTTGGGTTCACACACCATCTTTTGTCTCTGAACTTGTAGCTTATCGTTGATGACAGAGTTTAATTGTCGTTCCCTTGAATTATTTTGCTTTTTTCACTTTGCATTGCGGTGATTCAGCAATTGCTATGGCAAATGCCGTGTTGCCCGTCGGCGTCGACTCTATAGTGCGATGATCTTCGTGTAATATGTACTAGTATTTTACCATGCGTACGTTCTCCTCTTTTTAGTTTTAATCTCAATTGTACTTTCTGTATTGACTGTATTGACCTTGCACGCTGTTACGTTGTGAGAATGAAGCTTTTGTGACGTTGATGCTTTTTTTGGCCTTGTTGAACAACACATGTTTTACATTGATGTAACCGTACTTTCCCTACCCAATGCCTTCTTGAAGGCCTGTAAGGTATTAATAAATACCTACATTTTCTTAAAGTAAATAAAACAATCGTGCTATAAGCAGACACACGGATTAGATAAGAGGCGCGCATTTTTGTATTCGGTGTAATTAAAATTTCAATCATACTGTTCATTGTGTTAATGCCTGCTTGGCCGAAGACACGGTGTAAGAATAGTTTAGGTGAGAGGATGCCGCCACTGTCCGCTTCGCGGCAAAGCTCTGCTTCTCAAGGGCCCCAACAGAGGCGCTACCAACTTATGCCCAGTGGCCCGATCACGGTGTAGGCCCAGTGACGAAGAAGCCTCGCAACGGGATCGAATGCGGTGGTCACAAAGCAAATTATTCAGTAAAATACGTACTTTGACCTTACCACCTTCATGCTCTGCCTTATAAACGCGCATGATTTATTAAGCACGCAGCGTTCGGATTTATGTGCTGCGAAGGCGAAACAGCGCGTTTGGGGCGATCTCCTGTGTATACGGCTAATGTGCGCGCATGTGTCAGGTAGTATCTCTGATACTGGCTATCGCATGAATAAACGTGTGCAATGTTTTCACTTGCCCCGATCGCCCCTTGTAGGCGGTCAAACGTAGCTACAGTTAAAACACCGAGTTTATTTTCCACCAGCTCACGAGTGGCCTGTCATGGCGATAACGTCGCGCGTTGTAGATAAGCGCGAAAGAAAATTAAGGAATTGAAAGAATTCATATGGAACAGTTGCAACATCCTGGTCCAGAAAACGGCTAATTAACTTTTATAACACTTGCCACCTTATTCTGCTGTGAACATACGCGTCTTTGACAACTACAAATTCCGATTCTGTGTGACATGTATAATTTTGTATTCTGTCTTACCGTTCATAGTCCTGTTGAGGAGAAATATGCATACCCACCGGGGTGCCTCAGTCAGCTAAGGCGTTGCGCTGCTGAGCACGAGGTCTCGGGATCGAATCCCGGCCGCGGCCGGCCGCATTACGATGGAGGCGAAATGCAAAGACAGCCCGTGTGCTTGCGTTGTAGTGCACGTTAAAGAACCCCAGGTGGTCAAAATTAAACCGGAGCACTCCACTATGGCGTGCCTCATTATCAGAACTGGTTTTGGCACGTAAAACCCCAGGAAGAAGAAGAGAAATATGCATACATGTGTGTGGATGATAATTACCCGCTGACCTCCTAATTGTCATTTATTTGCGATACAGAAAAATTACACTGGTAAGAGTGACAGTGCACATCAAACCACACACACAAACAAACGCAAGAAAGGTTACAGTCACATAGCATGCATAGACACTATATTACACATTGCGCTCGTCCCTGACAAAGGAAATCACACAAGTTTTGACAATTTACGCAAGACCTGATATTTTTACATGCTTATTCTTTAACTGTCGGCAGTACTGACGCATGCGCAGGCACACATAGTAGTGTAAGAGCTTAGCAAGCATTTCTTCTTTATGAGCAGTACATGGAAATGTAAACCTGAAATTTTCTAGCACAACATCAGTCGTGCGATCATATACAACCCTTTCGCCAGCATGTTTTGAGAAGTGCTCCTCAGCCTTTTTAAAGAGAAGAAACAGATGCACATTCGGATGCGTGAGCCGTCCTCTCGTTTTACAGTTTACCAAGTCTGCTTCAGGTAGCTTTGAAATACCCTTCTGCCAAACCAGAGCCTCCTTACAAACTGTACAGGATGTTTGAGTGCCAAGCTTTCGTGACACAAATCCAGTAGCATAATACACAATGCAGTCAACAACTGCAGCATTCGAATAGTCATGCTCAAACACGTCATCGCATTCCCAGGTTTCCTCACTGATAAGGCCATCCAGCTTCTGCTTACGGTCATGCATTTTATCGGTATGCTGAATAGCTGAAGATTTAAGCACCTCTCTGAAGTCATTGAGGGTGAGAAAAGCAGATTGCTCTTTCTCAGAAGCGACACAGTTGCGAGGGATCGCCCGTCTCCATGCGTCAAGTCTGGCTTGGTCGTGCGGCGGCGTAAAAACTTCTCTTTACACGACTTATAACCCGTGTTGCAGTACGGTACAAAGCACTTTAATTCCCATCGCGAAGCACACCAGTAGATGGAACAACGAAGAACATCGAAGCGCAAACACATAGAATAAAGGCAAACACGTGTGCGCGATCGGAAAAGCAGGCGCAGCGACAAGGGCGGGCTCGAATGGAGCGGGCGCTAGTCACGCGCGCCACCTCTAGAGTGGTTTCCTAAAGAGAACTTCATTCGCCTCTCCCTACGAAGCGCCGCCTCCGCGTCGTTCCCTCACTTAACCTATTCTTACACCGTGGCCGACAACTATAATGTACTAATAAACGGGTATATAATTGCATAAGTTTATTATTTCACGTTTCGCTTGCACTATTTCTCGCTTTGAAGGAAATGAGTAACAGCGTAAACAACAGGACGTGACAAAGACAGTCGAAGCGCTGTCTGTCTCAGTCACATCCAGTTGTTTGCGCTGTTACTCGTTTTCTTCAGACATGTACCAACCGGCCAAAGTTAGCACCTTATTTCTCGCTCCATCCAGCCTTGAAGCAGTGGCACGCAGCAGGAAATGCCATGCAAACGCTCGCAGTAGAACGCACGGATTTTCTTTAATCCGCAATGAAACCTTTCTTAAAGCTTGCTGCGCCTTAGCTGAAACATTCATTGTGTGTTTGCACTTTCAGTGACACTTCACCTTGAATATTTGCCTTTGAAGTGGCACACTTATTCCTGCGAGTTAGGTTTGTTTGTTCTCTTACAAAGCCAACACTATAGATAGGCAGTTCAATAGGACGATGAAAGGGGCTAGTTGGTGGTTCATAATTTCTACCCGTCTCATGACGAACACTTGCACAGATATACCACTTCTACATACGCAAGCTAATGCAGTGGGAATATGATATGTGTGCACAAAATTATATATATATATATATATATATATATATATATATATATATATATATATATTGTATTTGAGAATAAATAGCCTCCAGCAGCCAAGCCGCAGCAACAGTACCGGAGTGCGCGAAAGCTGCCTCGACAGATGAAAACCCCTCGGGTGCGAGCGCCTTGTTGGAGAGAAGGAGCCGACCACGCCCACGCCTGAAATTACGGCCTTTCCGTGCGAATGGCATGGCTGGAGCGAAGCCTACCAGCACGCTAAAATTTCGGATGCCATGGTCTTCCGCGTCGCATTAACCTATCCTCGCGAGATGGCGCCATTTTGCAATAGTCTGAGCTCTGCTCTGACAGTCCGGGGTGTAGTGACGCAGTTTGCCACATGGATTCTCTTCCGCGTCGGATTACATATGACTATAGTCGGATACAACTTTAGAAGACAGCGGCATTTGCCCCTCCAAGGCGGATGTACACGAGCCGGCACCAATAGGTGCGCACTTCAGGTGACGTCATGAGCCGGACGGCCGGTGTCCCCGCCGACGGAGAACATGCCTAACATGGCCGCCCTCGCTTCGAACTGGGCCGAGTCGCGTCAGCTCTGTGCGTCTCCCCTTCGTCAGAGTGAATTCGAATTGTTTGTGGTGGTCTGTCATGCCGGAACTATTATTGTGAGCTTACGATGCACAATTAGTGCCGTGTGCGTTTGTTCTGAGCCGTGAGCCGGCGAAGAAAGATTGCAGCGAACATCGGTGACGCTGCACTGCGCTTCGTGTGGAAACAGGATCCCGCGGCGACATACCGCTGCAAAGAAACATCGTACGTGTTTGTTCCGTGGTGTTTTCTTTTGCTCCTAAGTGAAGTTACGACGACGAGAGTTCGCCAAAGTCTGGTGCCTACTGTGAGCGGCGGGTGTGTTTGTGTACTGTGCCCCTGTGTTTCTCGTCGGACGTGGTGAAGTGATGGAGCAAAACCATCATCAGGATAAATGAGAAAAGCGTGCGCGGATGAAACCAAGCTGCCAGTTTCTCAACAGAAAAGATTTGTGAAAGCAACCTCCAACGCAAAGATTCGTTGCTGCCAGCTCAGCGTGCAAACGACCGATCGTTGGCAGCAGTGTGATAAGATAGCCGAGCGTCTAGCAGCGTCATTCGAGTGTTGTGTAGCACCGTCGATTGATTGCTTTCCACCAATGCTAACAATCAGTGACTAACACGCGCTGCTTGAGCGAATGTCATTGGATTGTTAACGGTCAGGCGTTTGGAAGCAGTGTTTGTTTCCTTAATGTCAGCCGGAATGCTAATATAAAATTATGACTGATACACTGGTGCCGTTGCAAGGGAGCTTGGCATGAATTCGCGTCGCTGTGTGGCTTAGAACTCTTCGCTCACTGCACGCGCCAGCTGTGGAAAGCCTGCTGTGACACAATCGCGAATAAGCTGTGCTGTCAGCGCTCGACTTGCTTTCCCAGAACACAGCATTGCGCTTTGTCGTGATATGTCGCTAAAAAAAATTAAATTATGGGGTTTTACGTGCCGAAACCAGTTCTGATTATGAGGCACGCCGTAGTGGGGGACTCCGGAAATTTGGACCACCTGGGGTTCTTTAACGTGCACCTAAATCTAAGTACACGGGTGTTTTCGCATTTCGCCCCCATCGAAATGCGGCCGCCGTGGCCGGGATTCGATCCCGCGACCTCGTGCTCAGCAGCCCAACACCATAGCCACTGAGCAACCACGGCGGGTGTGATATGTCGCTACTACAAAATTCCTATGACAGTGAAGGCAACAGAGCCAATATGTACATTAAAAAAAGTACGACAAAGTAGGCACAGCTGCTTGTGAACTGACTCCTAATAGTTCTACTCGCGTCTGCGTTAAATGTGTGTGCGTGTTTTCCTGTGCGTTTATGTATATTTGTTATTTTGCCCTTTTTTGTATTTTAGATCTTAGTTTTCGTGCTCGCGTTTGTGTTCACGTGTGTGAATATGTGAGTTCTTCCGTGCGTGTATGTATTTATTCCTATTTCTATCCTTGTATCTTTGCTTTTGTTCTTGTAAGCATGCTGCAGCCACGAATTTCTTTACAATTCCATTAACTCGTCTCATTCAAAGCACCAAGTCCAGTGAACAGCAGGGCTGGCCTCTTCGATGTCATTAAATCCATTCTCTCTTGTCTACCTTGCCTCCTCAGTCTGTCACCTTGCTTTGTTTTCTCCTACTATTCTGACCTTGCTTCTTGTGCTGTTGCCGCAACGTGATTAACCAACTTGCACCAAAGAAAGTTCTATCAGCTGTGACAACAGAAACATTGACAGATACAAAATGTTAAAAGCATCACGTGGCTTGCACAGTTACTTCGTCTCTTACCCCTGTTAATGTGTTTATGCATCAGTGCATACGGTAGCTTGCGAGAAGTGCACATGAAAAGGTGCCATATTGTGAAACAGCACCTTGCTATGTTGTTGCATTGAGTCTTATTAAACAGATGGTTTTGCTGCCCGTTACATGTGGTGGTACACATATATAACATTGCGCAGTGGGGTATCATTTCCTGTCTTGACGCTTTCATCATTACAAATGCAGTTTTCTAGTGAATGGAGTCCAGCAAAGCAGTGCTGTGAGAGCTTTTGCAACTTTCACCATTTATTACTTCCCCAATACCACTGTCTGAATCTGTCCGTTACTTTGCCTACGGCTTGTAATGAACAAAGTGACTCCCTAAAACACATTCAACTTTACTGAGCATTTTTCCGGTACGTAAATATGACAAAAAATGCTAGCAAAGTTAATCACGTTAAGAATTGTGCTTGCATTCGCATTACTTGCTCGAGTCAGATTAATAAATTGAAAATTGGCTGTGACAACACTTCAAGTTTCAGTGCAGACTGCTAACGGAGCCATAAAGCGTGCTCCGACTCTTGCTATTTCACTATGGGGCGCGTCAAACTCGACGGTGGCTGCCTGAATGAGCATTTTGGGCCTCACTAAGCTAATGATGTCTTATATTTGTTCTCTTATTCACATTACTTGTGTGAGTCAGATAACAAAATAAACATTGCAACCACATGAATGTGCTTTGGCATTCAAGCTGATGACAGTGGCTGTCAGTTTCGTGTTGTCTGCTGCTATTTCACCACCACTCACTATGACATGACTGATTTCCAGTGCAGACTGCTAACAGAACCATAAAGCGTGCTCTGACTTCTGCTATTTCACTATGGGAAGCGTCAAACTCGAGGGTGGCTGCCTGAATGAGCATTTTGGGCCTCACTAAGCTAAGGATGTCTTATATTTATTCTCTTATTCGCATTACTTGTGTGAGCCAGATAACAAAATAAACAATGCAACCACATGAATGTGCTTTGGAATTCAAGCTGCTGACAGTGGCTGTCAGTTTCGTGTTGTCTGCTGCTATTTCACCACCACTCGCTATGACATGACTGTGATTTGCAGTGCAGACTGCTAACAGAACCATAAAGCGTGCTCTGACTTCTGCTATTTCACTATGGAGCGCGTCAAACTCGAGGGTGGCTGCCTGAATGGGCATTTTGGGCCTCACTAAGCTAATGATGTCTTATATTTGTTCTCTTATTCGCATTACTTGTGTGAGCCAGATAACAAAATAAACAATGCAACCACATGAATGTGCTTTGGAATTCAAGCTGCTGACAGTGGCTGTCAGTTTCGTGTTGTCTGCTGCTATTTCACCACCACTCGCTATGACATGACTGTGATTTGCAGTGCAGACTGCTAACAGAACCATAAAGCGTGCTCTGACTACTGCTATTTCACAATGGGGCGCGTCAAACTCGACGGTGGCTGCCCGAATGAGCATTTTGAGCCCGCCAACGATAATCAGGGTTAATAATAGTGTTTCAATTCAGATATGCCAGCATTTAAATGTGTTTCTATGCCACTTCTTAAATCGAGCACAATGTGTGCAGGAGGTTGCTTATCAGAATTGAGCTTCTATTATAAGGAATATGCCATAAATGGAACTGCTTATTTATTTGAGAGGTCACGGAATGGATGGTTGGCTGTTGCGAACCCACCGGCAAAATTTTGATAGCCCTAATAAGGGCTGCTCTTTTGTTAATAAGAAGCCTTTATGCTTCGTCGAGTGGCTTAATGCCAGACAGCTCGCAGTCGGAGTCGCTTTCTTCAGTGTCATCTTCACCCTACTGGATGATGATGGGTTGAATGTGCTCACTCCCAGACGTGTAAAGTCTGAACTTTGCCTCCAAGTCCATCACATGCTGAATGCTCTTCCTCCAGTCTTCCGCCGTTACCTGTTTGATTTTCTCCCTCAAGATGATGTCAGCCATGGACAGCTTGACGTCTCTGTTGTCCGCAGCGATGCCATTTTTGACCTTGGCCCACACAAGCTCAATGGGATTAAATTCGCAGCGGTACGGCGGGAGCCTGAGTACAATGCAACCGGCCCTTATAGGCTGTGTTGTCTACGATGTAGCTCAGAAAGCGTGACTTTACAGATGCCACCAGCTCAAGCAGCTGCTTCTTTATCATCCTTTCACCGTAGGTGATGTTCTTGCTTGTGAGCCACTCCTGTATCTTTTCCTTCTTCCAGGCCGTCGTCGGCAATTTCTTTTCTCGCCGGCTATGGTAAGGTGCATTGTCTAAAACAATGACGCTACCAGCTGGTAACTTCTGCAGAACGTCATTGAACCAGCCCTCAAAGCGATTGCCATCCATTTCTTCGTGGTAGTCGCCTGTATTTGGGCCTCTGAATACATCCAAGCAGCCGTCGACGAAACCATCCTCGCTGCCGATATGCGTCACGATCAGGTGCTGACCTTTCCCAGAAGGTTGTTTTAGACCCGTCGTCAGGCCATTTGCTCGAGCGAACAGGCGTCCGCGCTTCCGCACCACGGTGTCTGACTACACGATCGACCGAGTGTGTCCCGCCGTCCCCCATGTCTCGTCCAGGTAGAAGATCTTTCGGCCTTCCGCCCGGTAGCGCTCCACGTCACGGAGGTAGCGATTCCGCCAATTGGTGATGTCATCCCGGTCGATAAGCAGCGAGTTGCGACTTCTCTTTTCGTGCTTGAAGCCGATCTCGGCAAGCAGGCGACGCACAGTACACCGCCTTAGTGATGGGGAAACTCGGTAGTTATCTTCTCGACCGTCGGTATCTCGTTGCGGCGAAAGAAATGGTGCACACATGACCTCAGCGCGCACAACGTGAAGCTGTCAAACTTCGCGCTGCGTCTTCTCTTCTCCGCATTGCGTGGGCGCTTTCGCGAGGGCGTCGTCAGTTTGCCACCCGTAAAATTCGAAGATTTAACTTCCTCCCTCACCCTGAACACAGTTCTTTCGCTGACACCGAGCATATCGGCGACAAACTTGCTCGTGTCCTCCACGCCAAAACGTGTGGCAGTGGCAGATCATGTTGCGTGAATCGCTGTTCAGGATGTGGCCGCTCTTGTTCTTGCCGAGGCTCCTTGGTGGTTTGGTCATCAAGGCGGCACAAGGCTCGTTCGGCAACAAAGGATCGCGTTCCGATGTCACCTCGCTGGGCTCCATGGCTGAAAACTGGCGCGGAATGCCGCGCGCGATTGTGCGCGAACTCACGTGATCGCAGGTTCGCAACCGCGAAAAAAAATAAAAAAAATTATTAATTAAAAAATAAGCCCAACACATTAAAAAAATGAGGTTGTGCAAACACACAAAAAGTATATATGAATCTTATGCTATTAAGCCAGCGACTACTACGCCCGGTGCCGTCGATCTTGCTCCGTAGCAGACGACGCACAGCGTTGTAGAAGGCACGGAGTTATTTTTCTCTCGCGATCCGGCATGTGCTGTAGCATTTCCATCATGATAGTTTTACCAAACCACTCGTCAAGATACACAAATCTTATTTATGCCGACAAATACGCGTTTTAGAAGCAGTCACAATTTTTTGAGCGGGACTATTTCTTGAGTCGCGTAGGAATTGGCTGCTGCGCTTCGGTCAACTGGGCCGGGCCTCCTCCGGTCTTCTAAAGTTGTACCCGACTATAGTGGCGTACCAGCTATTTCTCAAGGGGGGGGGGGGGGGCAAACCGCAAGTATCTGTCTCTCTCTCTCTCTTTTTCTATATATATATATAATGAATTGCTACTACAATAAGCGAAAAATCCTGGAAATGCGTCGATCAGTAATTTTTATATTGAGAAGACATAACCCTATTTATCAATCACATGGCGAACCATGGGGGCAGTTATTTAGTACGCCAGTTTGCAGTTATTATTGCGATAGCAATTATATGGACACTCAAAAGCAGATTTCTGCCGTCGGCGTCGCCGTCGCCGTCGCCGTGAGGTTCCGTATGACGTCATTTGGAGAAGAAATCGTCGGGTAAGTGGTTCTTGAGGGAAAGGGAAAGGTTGGCGCTATCTTCTGCAGCCCTTGAGGGAGCACGGCTCAGCGCCAACTTTGAACTCCACGAAAAAGATAACCTCGCTTACAATCCACAAGCTTATCCGAAAAAATGAGAACTAGGAATTTACAACTACGCGCAGTCATAATTTCGTTTTCAAAACAAATTTATTTCAAAACGACCACCGCAACGTTGTAAGTGCTGTCGTGATTCACTGCTGTCATCCGAGGCTTCATCGCTGCTCTCGAAGACGTAATCGTCTTTGGAACCATCTAAGCTGTTCCTTATGGCACATTTTTTGAAGCTTTTGCGCACCATATTGACCGGGATCGCCCCCCACGCATCTACGATTCACTGGCACAGCAGTTCAATACCTGGCCTTCGTACGCGTCCGTCTGTGTGAGGGCGTAAAGACCGTGGGCCATCCACTGTACCACTGGCCAGACTATGGATGTGGGTCTGTCTATAACATGTGTTGGCATCTTATTGGCTTAACACACATCAATGTCGATAGGCATGGGAACAATGCGGACTCTGCACGGCAGGCTGCGCGTTGCCGTGAATTCGACCCCCACCCCCTCCTTTAGCAAATATTCACAGATAACCCGCACCCCCACTTTTTAAGCTATTTCTTTTCAATTTTTATTGCGGGTTATATGCGAGAAAATACGGTATGTTCGGTGACAGAAGTGTTAAAATATAGGAGAAATTTGTTCATACATTTTGTAAAAAAGGTGTGAGAAAAAAAGTATTAGCTGGAAAAACGGCATGATAGATTTGAATTGAACAACTTTATTGAGGGTCCTGCGAAGTTAATTCGCGGCGGGCCTTAGCCCCAGCCTAGGCTTCGGCCGCGAGCCCTTGGGCTCGGGCGGCTTCCTCGGCTCACTGGACGGCCCAGAGTTGATCTTCTAATGCGGAGCTGAGCAGAGCCGCCTCCCAGCGCGCCCTGCGGTTAGAGACTGCCTCCTCGTGGTTCCTGTGTATTTCGTGATAGATCTGAAGTTACTAAAAGTTTGTCGCAGTTTCACCCGAAAGGCGAAGCATCAATTGCGATAGCAACTTAGTAGAGAGCTATACGGAGTAAGGATACTAGTTTTATCAGCAACACGCAGAACTAATGTCGACGCCGTTGGCGTTTTGCCCATGTTCACACCGAACGCGCGCGGCGTTGGTGACTGTCGCCGGTGCCTCTGGGGGCGGCTCGGAGGTTTTCGACGAGATCAGAAGGGGAGACTCGTCGAGCAGCGGCGGGAAATCTTACCCACCTTCTCGCCTCGCAACGTTTTTATATAGATACGCATTTGGTGCCGCAGCTAAACGTCATCTCCCCTCCCTCCTTCCCGTCCTCCCACGGCCTTTCGCGCAACGGAAGAAGTCACGTTTGCTCTCTATATATCATGATTGTAAAGGAGGAAAGAGACGCTTAATTCTGCAGCCCTTCAGGGAGCACGGCGCAGAACCACGTCACGTTTGCTCTCCGACGTGCGTTCACTCCCGTCCGGAGCGCGGCGACGCCGACGGCAGAAATCCGCTTTGTCCATATAATTGCTATCGCAATAAAAGATATGGAAGACTGAACTGTAGCTGAAATCTACTCAGCTCGAAGCATTGCCATAATCATAACAGCACGAGACCCCCAACATGCTTGCCAGTGGGGCCTTGTGGCCCGAGACGCGCGTTGTCATTTTTGCGGCTTCCACAAGCTTACGTTTGCGCTTGTGGAATTCGGCTTTGGTCAGCAGCTTCTTAGGGCAGGAAGTTCTCACGTGCCCACTCAGCGAGAATTGTGCTCTATTTTGCAATTGCATAGCCGTAGTGTTTTAAGATGGCAACAGGAAATCAAAATGCAATCGAATGTGATTCCGTGAGAGCAAAACACGACTCTCACTTCGCGCCGCCTGTAACAGGGCAAGACGAAACAGCTGCAGGTTTGGGTTATTTATCACTAGGAGTATGTGAATATCAACATTTTCTAGTAGGATTTGACTACGAACACTTAGCTTCGAATATCGAATAATGACATACACATGCACATGAATAATGAGACATGATGAATGATATGCACATGCAAGTTTGGTTATTTTCACATGTTGGAACATCGCACTTACATTGTCAATGGTAAAAATTAGACTAGTAAGCCGTTATTTCAAGATTGTGTATTTGGCTCATGTTACTTGGAAAATTGAGTAATTCTCACTAGGTTGTCTGTTTTCGCCAGCCTGTGTCTTATACAACATCAAATGCCTGTAAATTCGGGACACATTTGACCCTGTGCCAGCCGTCACTCATCGCATTTGCTGTCATGTAATAAGCTCAGAGTGACCACACTGCAATAGAGTGCACCCTCGCTGTTCGCTAACCCATGCCCCTTGCTACCGAGAGGCTGGCTTTCCCGCAAAGCTTAGACGTCCAGTGGTTAAGCGTGCTTTACAGGCGAAATTTCGCCAGCAGCATGAAATTATCACAAAAGTCAGCACAAAATCAGACACACATTCTTAGATTAGCTAGAAATAAACGCTAAGAACCGTGTTTAATCCCACAAAGCCAGCAACATGTTCGATTCATTTCGGACACCTAGTTTTCGAATCAAGTGCAAATATTAAAAATATAATATTGATAAATTAGAAAATTCTGAATATTCGCGCACCCCTAGTTATCGCCTATTAAAAGCGTGCAGTATACGCTTCCAACAACAGATAGATAAAGATGCTTATTGCAATAGGGTTGGCAGTGATAGCTGTGAATGTGACGACCCACAAGGAGGTGTAAACATGGCAAATAATGTCTTCAGAAATTTGCGAAGTAGAGGAAGTTCTATGAAAGGGGAAGTTGTCACACCCAACAGTAGCCAGGAGCTACAAAGAAAATTTGTGGTTTTCTCAGGCTTCCCTGTAGCTTCGTGATGCTGTCATGTGGGTGACAATTTCCCTTTCACAAACATATAAATAATTATGTGCAATACTGTGCGATAAAGTATTAAAGGGGCCCTGAACCACGCCTCGGGCTCACGCTTCACAGCAGCATGTGAGCATCTCAGCCCAGTTTTGATGTCTTACGCAGTATGTGGAGCTCGCAAGTGGAGTGCAAAGTCACCTTCCTCTCAAACGCTCTCTTTACAAAAGAAGCCATGATGCTCACTCTTTTCTGTGTGCTTTATTTCGTAATAAAGCACATTCCTGTATGCGGTCGCTGCGGTCGGCTACACTGCGGTCGGCTACACTGCGGCCGCCACGGGGTGCTGCCACGAGTCCACTTGCTAAGTGCACTGCGGCTCGCTGAGGACAACTCCGTTTGGCATACGTTATCATCCAAAATGAAATTTGAACTGCACGCCACGATGACATTTCGAAGGAATTTTGCGGCCATGCCCTACCCTTTGCAAAGAACGGGAACACATCGGAGGCCGTGTTTGATTGCCAATAACGCCGCTTCTGCTTAACGCATTGACGTACTTTTTGCGGCAAAGTATTTCTGAAATAGCCCATTTTTAGTTCGAATGCCTTTCTCCACTTTGATGAAAAGTGGTTCAGGGCCCCTTTAATGTAAAATAACAGATATGAAGCAGGTGTTTTGAATAGGTCATGTGCTTTAAAAGAAATATTTTGAGAACCTTTTGTTGATTGTATATGTAAGTTATAGGTCCTTTGCCTCTGCTGAATAGAGTGTATAGAGAATTTGGCCATGCATCTGACTCTTGTAGGCTTCATACCATGGGCTGCAATTTTTCCTGCTGCCAGTGGATGCATGAGATTATATACTAATGCCACATGTAGCTATGGGCACGTCCACAACATTGACACATACTTTTGAGGCAGCAAAAAAAAAAAGAACATCTTTGGACTGCATACACACAAACATCTTAATCCTTCCTTTTTCATGTGACAATGTTTCTTCAGTAAGTACTCGCCAGTATTGGCATCTTCACTTTGGTACCAGGCTCAATGCACTATTCTGAAACGTTTTCAATATTTCAGAAAAAAAAAATTGGTGAAGCCAAAGTGTAATGTTTAGGACATGCTTTTGCTTGTATTTCATGAATATGGAAAATGTAAAACTGGTGCTCTTTGGCAATGTCTGGCCCGTGTGCCACTGAACACTACGCATCATCTTCAAAATCTAAAACATGAGGTGCTCTGTGCCAGTGATTGCATAACTCGCAGGATGTGCTTGTGGATTTTGCTTTTTATAAGTTAATATATATTTTTTATGCGTGTGTGTTCCCCATCTAGGACCATGGGTTCTCAAAGTGGGTTCCGCAGGCTCCTGCTCGGGTTCCGCGAGCCACTGATAAATTTTTCCTGGTTCCGCACTCGCCAAGTGGCTGAAACGGCGAACACGAGGTGCACTCGATCCAAAGAACCTGCATTACCCATGCCAGAGTGTCAAAAAGCGCATCACAGTGCGTAACGGCAATGCACAAACTGCACAATAAATCCGCAACCAGCTTGTAGCCACCCAACCTCCGAAAACGGGCAGCACGCCTAAGCTTTCACAATTGAATTTCGAAGTCCGTAATTTAACACCATGTGCCTTTCTCCCATTTGTAGATAGGGTAGGTACTGATAGCGTGTGCACTGACGTATGCGTCGGAGGAATAAAAAATAAATGCGCGGAGCACCACAAAGTGGACGGAAAAGCCGCGAAAGAGCAAAAACGGCGCTAGCGTCCAACCCAAACGAAGCGGCGTAATCTGCGTCGCCATAGTCCTCAGCTGCAATTGTATGCGATACGTGACTGACAGCAACGCCGGAACGCTTCGTGCCTAATTGTGCCCTTAAAGCCTTTATTCTTGCGTTAATCGTCGCGTGTAACACCATGTTGGCGGCTAGATGCGTGCCTTCATAAGTGCGTAGTCGCCATCCATGATCGTGTCGATAACGACCGCGGTTTCGTCCGCACTTGTTGCAGTAAACAGTAGTTTCGTTTTGACTTGGTGCGTGCATCGGCCGCCTGCATTCTGAACTAAAGTCCCTATATCGGAAAAGTACCGCCATTTACTCTCTCCTCCGCCGTCTCCTCTCCTAAAACACTTTTTTTTCTTTACTTTTTGCTTGCGAAAGTAAGTCGACGGCAGAGTGACAGGGCGGGGAAAAAAATACAAAGTGAAAACAGGTGCTTTCATCGTCCAATCAGAGATTTAGGAGAGAGAGAAGCGGCATTGTTCAAAGGATGGCGGTACTTTTCCGAAGGTATAGGGGCTTTATTCTGAACCACAAGGTCTCCGTCCATGATTGCGTCGATAGCGGCCGCGGTTTCGTTCGCAGTGGTTGCATCAAGCAGTAGTAGCGCTTTGACTCCGTGCAGAGCTGTCGAAAATAAGAGCACTGGCTATATCACAATGGACGGACAATTTGTTGGCGAAAGCTCACTGGCGAAAAAATAATCAGGATGTACACGCGGTAGTGAAAAGCGCGCTGTGAAAGTGGCGCGAGGCCTTCACCGCTCCTAGCGGTAATTCATGAGATGACGAGAATTTCAGCTTCCACACTGCTCTACACAACACGATTTGCCGATTCATTCAGCAAAGAAAAGCGCGTTGACATAGTAAGCATTGGTTGGTTTTCTTGATACACCCTCGATAATTTGACATTTGGGTAATTAGGACATTTCCACGAAGCTGCTGGACATTCAATTAATTCATGGGGGGGGGGGGGGGGGGCACTTGGCACTTCATGGAGCTTAGCAGGGTTCCCTGGAACAAACGTGCTTGAGAACCCCTGATCTAGACAAAAGTGGTTGCAATGCTGTGAGTTTTCTTTGTTAAACATACAGACACATTGATGCACTATTGTGAGTGAATGAAGTGCGAACGGGGAGTCCAAATGCAAGCATAGTTCTAGTATAACTGTATTTGAGGTAGGTTATATAATGGCAAAGCCAAGTTTTGCCCTTTCCATCATATGGCTTCACAATTATTGTCATCTTATTTTGCCATTTGCATTTGTATAGTCCCGTACGTGTCTCATTTATTCAGTGACACAGACATATAGACAGACAAGTCTATGGCTGCATTTGAGGGGGCTCCACAATTAACCGCAACAAACCCGTGCGTGGTTTGTCTGCCTTCAGATTCCCTCGTATTCCACAGGACTTGCTCACAAGGCCCGCACCACTCCAGACATAATCTCCCTGGACTGACCAACCTGACGGGCTTGGAAGAGCCAGGACTGGTGGACAAATGGGTTCCTAATGGCGGAAGAGACCGCCTGTGCATCCTTCCAGTGCCCGCAGACTTGAGAAAAGGACACATTGTTGCACAAAAGACTGCCGCTCTCTCTCCTCACAAGATGATTGTGGCACGTGTACATAGTGATCTGTTCTCCCGAGGAGCAGCATCCTTTGGTGGCGGACAGGAGGTGTGTGCGCCTCTGCGGTTCTTGACTTGGCACCTAAATCAGTGCTTTTTGTGAAGAAGAGACATTGGCAGGCGTGCTTAGAGGTGACTTGTTACAAACAAAATGGGTGTTGTTGTTGGACTGGTCATTTCCACGTGTAGCCGCTTCACACTATGACGATGCAACAAGAAGTGCTTGACAAGTTTCCTCAGTGTTTATATCAGGTCTGTGGCATAATTTATTGACTGCCTGTGTGTTCTTTTGGCATAGGGAGGACCTGTACTTTTTTTTTTTTTTTTTTGAACTAGTCTGCAGAGGGTACTGTGCGCTATGTTTATTACTCCTTTTTTGTGTGTGTTATGGAGAGGGGGGAATGATTATTACTATAATTAGACTTGCTGAGCAGCCAAAGACATGGGACTGCTGCTGCCGCCTCTAAGCAACAACTGTAAAAGGGTCCACGAAGCTGCTGCAGGGAAGGTGAAATGAAGCAGCAGCTCCTCTACATCACCACACATGATCACGAAACAAGTATTCCCATGTGATGCAGACAAGTGATACACCTGTTTGTCACAACTGCAGAGCCTTGCATCATTACAGTGTTGTTGTTGAGTGATCAGAAGTGTAGTAGGTTACAGTGTTCAGTATCGCAAGTGGTAAAATATGAAGGCATTTCTTGGTAAATGGTGTTGCCTTTGTTCACAAAACATTGTTCATGTGCAGAGCAGTTTTCCTTAACCTTTTTTTTTTTCTTCTTTCATTGTTTCTTTGTTGCAAACACGTCTTTTTTCTCCTCTTCATCAAGCTCTTCTATTGCAGCAGGTTGTGCCAGGAAAGCAGTGGTGTGTTTATTTATGGTCATGACTGTATATGTTGACTAAATGAAAATAATTTTGAAACTGCTTTCCTCGGTGACCTCCTCCTCCTCCTCACCTGACAATGCGCATGGCCTGTGCAATCTACTGCTTCTGTATGTATATTTTTAAAAGTCTGTTTAAGATGCTTGACTGAAGTTTTAGTATGCTAGCAGCATGCAAGCTGGCATGCTATCCTTGCATTGAAGGGGGCAACTCAAGTGAGTAACTTTTATTGTAAACTATTTGTTTTCTTTGAGCATTTCAGTCATACTTGCATCTGTACATAATCATGATCCAATCATGTAAATAGCCCTCCCCCCTCCCCCTTTCCTCCTGCCATTAAGCTATTAAATTTATTTAGCAGTTATGTTACGTGGCTGCAGAGCTTTTTTTTTTTTTTCTGTAAATCTGCACAGTTCATTGTGTAATAACAGATTTGTATCTATTTCTTGCCCAAAATAAAGGACCTTTGTTATACTGAATTTGCAGTGTTGTGCTCACATGTCAGCGCATCTCAACTTAGGCGAAGCTTATCAGACAACACATATGCATTCATCTCATCAAATACTAGCTTCTCACAAAAGTGCTACTAGTGACTTCCCACTGCCTTTGATAGCATCTTGTGGTAGATAGCACTTGTGCACCTGACTGTCGTAAATTTCTTTTACTGGGGATATTCAAATAGCAACATTTCGTGATATACTATAGTGTTGGAACAGTTGTGCTGAATTGCGCCAGGAGTGGTCACTTGTGCCATCCAGCTCCAAAACTGTACTTTAGCAGAAAATTGCACCAAGCCTGCATCAAGGAACCACAAGAACGAAAATCACTTTCTGTTAACCCCTTTACTCCTGCCCCCTCGGCGCTCCACTGCACCTGGTGTTGTGCATTGTAAGAAAATTGGTCTAAAATCTGCTACAGACTTTGCATTTACAAAATGTCCGATTCATTTTGTTCCCAAAAGCTTCCGCATCAGATGCGGTAAAAAACTGGAAAGTGAGCATAACAACGGTTTAAAACTAGCAAGAACACAGAATGCACATTTGTGTATTTTTGCACTCGGGGAACTCCTCTTTGGTTTTTGAACTTGGCCCTCAAAAACTAAGCACAGCATTGAATGGTTCTGCTTTGCAGCTTTCAGTGGTATGTGCTGAAAAAAAATGCGCCCACTTGGAAGCCTCTACGCTTTTTTTCGAGCCTGGTACTCTGGTTGCAATGGCTACAACAGAGTGGAGTCTGATGAGCAGGAATGTTTCCATAGTTTTACAAACAACTGCTGAAAATCTAGAGAAGTATGTCCATCTAGTGTGAAAAACCCAAAGCAATTAGAAAAGAGCCTGCAATGTGCTGCCATCTATGAAAGATAGCCAGAAACAGCCGTTCATTGAGCAGCTGGCAAATCGCCGGCTGTGGAAGCGAATGAGTTAATGCTTCTTGGTAGTAAACTGAAACCAAAACTGCCATTATCATCTGCAGCATCATCATCATCCTGGAAGTCAATGCAGTGGCCGTAGCCACAGATAAAGCCAATGCTAGAACACTGATGCTGTCGGTTCTCCATTCACTGTTTTTACGTTTTTATTACATTCTCTCTAGCGTATGTCCCATCTACTGCTGCTGTACAGTATTCCGCATGGTCAAGGAGGATGTCTTATCAAAAAGAAGCCTAGAAAGGGCTTTATACCTCAATATCACACATGCAAAGTCATTCCATAAAAAATGAATGAAACTCGCTCTAAGTTTTAGCCGAAATGCCTTATTGATGCACTTAAAGACAGCTGTGCTATATTTATCGACCATTTCAGTTAAAATCTAGACCATATCTCGTATATAGAGGTATGTCGAACACTGCGCCCGAAGTGCTTATTGCTGTTTGTGCCAAGCCCAAGGAATGGTTGTTCCACCACGGGATGTATACCGGGTGTTTGAGCGAACACTGTCAAATATTTTTAAAGGTTTCTTGTAGCAGATAGCACAATTCTAGTTCATGAGCTGGTCTACTCGAACAGGCGGACATTAGTTGCACAAATAATTGAAATGCATAATAGACTAATTAACAAAAATTGACTAATTATGTTTTAACTATTTACCTTATGGCCCACATTGCAATTTACAAATTCTAGCCGTGGTCTTCGCAAAGCAGATCCACTTAGAATTCTCAGGATGATGCCTGTTTTGAGATATTCATTCCCGAACTTTGCGGAGAAATGCATTGGCATTCCAGTTACTTTTGTGCTTGAATGCATAAAACGACGTTCTGTTAAGTAACTGAAATGCCAATGCATTTCTCCGCAAATTTCGGGAATTATCTCAAAGCTGGTGTCATCCTGAGAATTCGTTCAAAGTGGATCCGCCTTGCGAACTCCACGGCTAAAATTTGTAAATTGCAATGTGGCCTATAAGGCAATTAGTTAAAAAATTGTGAATTTTTGTTAATTAGTCAATTATGCATTTTAAATTTTTGTGTAAGTGATGTGGTGTACTACCTAAATTTCGGTTACTGCCGTTATACATTGGTGGCTAGGCGTAGCCGGTAGTGCCGTAGGAATTCATTGTGCAGGTCCGAAAAATTTCCAAGTGCTGACTGTGGGTCAGATCATCAACTATTATTCACGGAGATACACATTAGACTATGAAAGATTAAGAAGACAGCTATAACAACTCGTTACAGCTTGGATTGTATACTTTCTGAACATAATGTAGCCGTCAGCAATTATTTTAAAGATTTGAACCCTGACATGGTACGAGATAAGCTTTGGAACAA
>NW_023606803.1:0-40001 GCF_013339745.2 Dermacentor silvarum | reverse complement strand
GCGAGCGGGGCCGCTCATTGGGGAGAAAGCGACTTTGGCGCCACCTGGATTTTCAATAAAAAATGACTCAGTGCAGAGCCGTCGTTGGACCCACTCCCCCAATCTAGTACACTCTACCGATACGACGCAGGTCAAAATGGCGACGTCACTCGTGTACTTCAGCTGGCTACTGGCGCGGCTAGTAGCGGCTGCAATACTGACTTTTCTAGATGGCGCTAACTATGCACCATATTTATCAGTTTCAGTTAAAAACTGGCGCGTTTTTTAAAATCCTCGAATCTAAGCCGACCCTAGAGTTTCGTATGTGATTACTTGAAAGAAACTATCGGCGTAGATTCGAATAAATACGGTAATCGCGTCGATAGCGGCCGCGGTTGTGACAAACAGTTGTTTTGGTTTGATTCGGTGCAAAGCTGTCGAGGATGAAGAGCACCGGCTACATCGCGATGGACGTGCGGTCTGTTGGCGGTCAGCTTACTAGCGAAAAAATATTTGGAATGTGCGCGCGGTAGTGCAAAGCCTGTCGCAAATGATGGCGCGCACCGCGGCCGTGCTGCGAAGGAAGTCGCGAGGCCTCCATCGTCGCTGCGAGAGCCAATCAGTCACGAGATGACGAGTACTGTTGCAGCTTCCGCACTGCTTTTGTGCAAAATAGCAAAAGGATTTGCATTGCCTTAATAAAATCATGCTGACGTACTAAGCATTTGCTTATTGTTTTCTGGATACCCTGATAATTCGGCGTTCGGTTAATTCGGACATTTTTTTTTTGATTCCGTGAAATTCGAATAAACTAGGTTTTACTGTAATATGTGATATATACTATTCGATCTATTCGATTCGAAATTATTCGTCCAAATCACTATAAGCTTCGAACCTCAAATTCACTATTCTCCCATCCCTAATAACAAGTGGTTGAGTACTAGACAGAATTTAAAAGGAGTCCCTTCGTCATCAAATAAGTGCTCCAATGTCCCGGGGGAGTCCCTAATTGTGTTCTGCGTTTACCTCAGTTTCTCAATTACTAACGCTCTGTTGCCTTAGAGATTCTTGAGCACTAATTTATTGCTTTAGCTTGGCTTAATATTTGCCTTGAGTGTCCCTTTAAGGAATACATACCGTGTGCCGTGACTATTACCCCTTCACTCTCATGATATGCTTCACCACAATACTTCGCATATGCTTCACCACGTAACACTGCTGTATTGAGGCGAAGCTGACTTTCTGAAACTGTCAATGTGCAACGCGCCATGCTTTCCGAGCTTCCAAGCCCTTGGCGAGTATTACAAAGGCGAAGTCGGCGCCGTTGATAACAGTGGCGGATTGTTTCGCGACACTGAACAGCAAGAAGCTTGGTAGCGAACGTTGACGTAGCTAGGCCTAGTGTAGGTACGGTGGTGGCTAGAGCTGCCAGTGGATCTGCATACGAGAGCGCCAGCACGAGGCAGCGAGATGATCGAAATGACAGCGTAGGTGGCTTCGATTACTGTCATTTCGGACTTGTGGTCATGGCCAAAAGTCCGGAAAATTGGACATCCGGAGAAGATATTGTTATGTGGTATAGGTTGAGTGGACTGCACCACTACGGTTTCTACAGCTTCAAAAATGTAAATACTCCTTTAAGCATGACATTGCTTAATTAACAGCAGATTTCAATGAGATCAAAAAGCCTCATGCTGCATTACTTGTAAGCTAGGTGCAGCTCTAGGACATGAAGGCCTTTCATTTCTCATAGATACCTTGGCCAATTCATACACGTTGAAGTAGGCTCTGGGCATTGTGGTACAGTCCTCAAAATGGCTACAACCTAAAGCTTCATAACTGTGATGACCATTTCCCACTTGTTACTGTTGGCACAGGAGGCCCTTCGTCAACTCCTCTTGGCGGTGCCCTGTCCCCTCCACCTGGGTCTTCTCCGCCATCTTCTTCATCGGGCGGTACAGCACCTCTCATCTCCCTGCCTTCTCCCTCGTCGTCTTCGTCTTCTTCGTCCTCTTCCTCATCTTCCTCATTCTCGAGCATTTTGGGCCCCGCAACGGGGCCTCCGCTGGGACCCTCGCCGCCATCATCTGTGGCCCCAACTGGGCCACACTCGGCCAGCACGACGGGGGGCTCCTCTTCACTGCACTACTCGAGTCCCCCCTTGGGCCCCCTGGGCTCGGCCAGCAGTTCAAGCAGTCGCCTCTTGCCCTCCAGTGGACTTGTGAGCTCTGCGTGAGTACTTGGCCTACTGCTGCTTTTACTCTTGCGAAGTTTGTGAAGATACTCCAGCGACGCAACCAAAGCCATCTGCTGTTTCATAGGTCAAGCTTGGCTAGTGGTAGGAGTCTTTGTACATTTAGCCTTTCGTTTGTGCTCAGATAACAATTCTGAGTGCTTATACTTGTGGACTTCAAGCCATGATGTGTGCCAAGTGTGGGCTAGTAACCACCTACTGTGCTTATGTTTTATGAAGTGTGCAGTACTGCTTCTGTGATACCTTCACTGTTCTATTTCACATATTTATCATTTTTCTACTTGACAACTTAGCAGTGGCACATCAAGTGCGAGCTAGGCATATTAGCTGTTATCTTCCAATATATCTCAAAGCAATAGAAATTACTAAGCGAAACTGTGTGCATTTGTGAATATCTGCATTGTACTTTGCATAGTCTTAAGTTTGACCAGATTCGAGTAATTAAAGCCAATAAAATAGTTTTGAAACTATGCCAAAAGGGCACTTGCAGAATGTCGTCTTGGAGTTTATTTTTGTTGTGTGCATGTGTGGTGGCTTGTTTACAAACCATCACTAAGTTACGTACAGTTATTTATTGTACTAGCGTGTTAATTATAAAATGCTCACCTGTAAAGCACTCCACTTGTTCATTAATTTAAGGACTACAAATAAGATGCTGCGGTTCGTAAGTTTCTGTCTTGTTGTGGAACCCCGGCTGGCTGCAGTATGAAGTAAACTGTTTAGACAATTTGCCATAAATGCTTACTGTGTCCTAAGTGTGCCAATGCCACAACAAGAAGCTGTAGAGTCCTATTGAATACATAGCTTGTTTCTTTGAGCTTTGCATATGCAAGATTTTGCCCTTGTAAATAGGCCAAAGGAGTTGAGAGCATGTGGTGTCCTTGTGATGCATGTCCTGGTTAAAGCTACGCTGCCACTCCATGCAGCACGTCTTTCGTAGTATTTGATCGGCTGGTACATGAATCCAGTGCCATCTGGAGTAATGCAGAAAATGATTGTGGCTGCTGAGATAGTTGTAATGCTTTGCACTCCATTGCTGTGACTGCACTCGTAGCTCTCTCCATTGTGTTTCTGGCATGCTGCATCCCCTGTGAGTATCAGAAACCGGGTGGCGACGTCCCCCTCCTCCCTCCCTCTCCCCCCCTCCTTGGCTTTCAGGTCGTGGATATATTGACGCTATTGTAGGCGTGTGCGGTTGTTGATGCCAGTTGCCAGCCGCGCATGCTTGCCGTTTCCACCCATTTCGTGTAGGAAGAGAGCGCTGTTCCGGTGAGCCTTTACACCTGTTGCTCCTTGTCCCCTTCTGGGCCCGTCCTCTCCTCACCTCACGTATATGCCTGCGCTGCGTGCTGTGTCCCTTGGGCACTGCTACTGGCCACTCGCTCCTGCAGATCTGCGTCTTTCCTCTTTGCACCTGCTGCTCTGTTGGGGTCAGCTGAAGCCAGAGGCTGCCAAAGATTTTTTCCCCTCCCTAGTGAATCCTGCCAGCTTTCTAAAAGTGTTGAGGAACTTCTGCTTGCCATTTTCAAATAGGCTGGCCAGCGTTTTGAAAGGTAGACGTATCTTTGTCAAAGCACAGATAGGTCCACCTTTCGGAACTTCGGCCATTCCTGTCTGATGTACCTTGGCCCAGTTCAAATATGCCCAGCTGTGTGTGTGGCCCACTAACTACAGGGCCAGTCCCGAGTTGGCTCCCATTTTTAGCCAGTTTCTCTGTGATTACATAGGGCAGGGCTGAGAATACTTAATTGCAAGTACATTTGGCTCAAAGGATGTGCATGCCCTGATGTGCAAATCAAGACAGGTGTTTTGTTTTATGCAACCTTTAGGCTCCTCGTAATTTACTGTGGAAACATATCGGCAAGGGATAGCAGATAGGACGAAGAGCATTTAAAGGTTTTAGTGCAGACAAATAGTTGCCTTCGCTTTGTTAGTGGTTATGATTGCCCTTTGCTTTTAGCAGAGATACGAGTTGGCTTGTGGGCATTTACTGAAAGAAGCCTGAGTGCAAGCATCTTGGCCAGCACACCAGCAGAAGGGGAACACACAATGCTTCCATGGTCTGAGCACATGATGCAGTTTTTAGCATTGGTCATTCTGGCTCTTGTAGAAAACCCCTGTTACATACTGTCAGGTGTAAAAAGTAGTCAAGCACACATTGGGAAGGTGTAAGTTATGTAAGTGAGCTTGGTTAGCTTTAGAGTAAAAAAAAATATATGCAGGTCATTGAAAGATAAAAACTAAACATGCGAGATAAGCAATGTTACCGCCTGGCGTGTACTGGCTGAACCATGGACAGTGTGGATTGCACCGCGCATCGTCAGCTAGCACTACGTTTTTGCACAAGAATGTACGGTGTATATGTCTTTAAAGACCGTTTCTTCCGAGGTTGTAGCATAGCCGAAAATATTAACCTGCATTTTTTTTTTCTTATGTACTGAATGAAGCATTTAGCCTTGCGCTGTCGTCTTTGCGCAGTAGAACAATCAGTGACTGTACATTTCGAGCTGGCGATGTGTTACCGTCGCATCCTCCGTTTGCCACTGTCATGCCAATTTTATTGTAGCTTCGTGTTTCGAGTACATTGCGACAATCGTTTTACCTATTTTTAAACAAGTGGTTGTAGCGAGACGTGCATGCCGTTCTTTAGCGACTTCTCAAGATCCGTTCGTCACTCCGCAATCTCTGTGATACCACGAAACATGAACGAAGAGGCGTGAACATCACTGAGCAGCAGGAAAAAAAAAACAAAAAAAAACACAAACATGCCTTCATATCATATCGCGTCATACACTTTATATAATGGTAACTGCATTATGATAATTGCAATAATTAAATGCATATCACTTAGGTGGTTACGTGGACCAGCCTTAAATAGGAATGCATCGGGCTGTCTTAATGGTGTGGTTCTGATGCCACTACTGTAAGTTCATTTTGCCTTGCAAGTAAATCATGGACTTTTGTACATTGTACTGGCTGCTACAAAAGGAAAGCTAAGATGGAGTATTATATCAGCCAGGGGGCTCCCGGACATCTAGGGGGCCCAACCATATTTAAATAGATCAAATAAAGTTTTATCCATCCATAATGAGGATCATGTGTGACAAGGCAGTCTCTATGCGCAGTACTCAATAACACTGTGTTTAAACGTGGCTACTATACAGCGACTGTGTGGCCGAGTGCCAGTCCTCCGTTGAATGACACTTTGAACTTCTTTCAAGTTAATAGAAACGTTCTGCTCATTCCATGCAAAAATGTGGCACTGAAGGGCAATATATGACCAGTTCACTACTGTCAGCGCGTTTCACTGCCAGAAAATCGGGCCGCCCCATATATTTGCATGCGTGCCGCCGACCACCTATCAACACTAACGCGGCGTCAGTGCTGCCACCTGTAGTGCGATCAATAATGTTTTCCTGGCCCATTTCACAATGGAATGAATTGTTTTCCTTTTTGGCTTCGATCTACTAGTGTGCCGATCATATTTGTGAAACTACCTAATTAGGCCCTAAAACTCAATTTTGCTGTCATACATTGCGACTTTGGTATGGCTAGTATTTGTCTAGGCTCCAAGGTAGCTAGGTTGGCCTTTTTGCAGTGCATTCGTCTTTTGTAGCTTGTCAAATTTGGTGCTCCACAAAGATGGCACTGTAGGATCTGCTTGTGCCTCAGCCTGATATCGGCATGTCTACAGTAAAACCTTGCTAATACATAGTTGGCGAAGAACGTGGATCAGGTATGCACTAAGCGATGTACTAATTAATCGACAATGGCAAATGAGTGGCTAAGACTTACCAGCCAAAAAAAAAAAAGTTAATTCTAACTCAAACACACACGCAGACAAGTTTTATTTGCAAGCAGGCAGCAAAAAAATCTGATTTTCACTTGCCGCCGTGGCAGCCTTGCAGTGACAACGGCATTCTAAATCTCGGCAAGGCTGCAGCCAATTTCTCCATCAGGCCCCATTTCTTTGCGAACGCCCTCGTGACGGTCCATGCACCAGCCGTGTCAGATACGGAAGGGCCATCATTCACTTTGTCGCCCATGATGACAACATGGACGCACTAAAAGCTATGGGAGCAGGAAATGCGTCATGGCTGGAATGTTGACATCACTATCAGTGGCGACTGCAGTCTGGGAAAGGTCCGTATGCCGTAGTTTTGCTATCTATGGTCTGCGCGCACAACATTTCGCCGATTCCATGCTTGTATGCATCGAAAAATTAAGGAAATACTATGCACTAACCGTTTGGCATGTGTTAAGTGACTACGGCGGTCTGCCAATACATTAGGTTCAATGGCAACAATGCCAGGGATTCATTGCGACTATATTTAGACCAGAGTTGCTTTTAAATGGGTACGTATTGATGAGGTTATACTGTATATCTAATATCTGCCTTATTGCATTACTTTTTTTTTTTAACATGTCCAGGTTGAAGCTTCAGTGATCTTTGGCATTCAACACACACAGGCGCTGTTGACTGTGCTTTGTTGTGCAACATTTTTAAATTGGCAATCTAGAGCCAGCTGCATTGTGAACCAACTGCTGTCACCACTGCAGTGTCACACACATAGTCATCACGTCTGTTGTCAGTATGTTGACCAAGAACATTTGGATTTGTGCCTCGCCACTTATTCTTTTGGTAGCTGGCGAAGAATTTGAGTGATTATCAGAATTGCAAGTGTTCAAACATGCTGCGAAGTATACTGTACCTAATGTAACAACCTCAGTGACCTTGAGTAGTTGTGTTCCCTTGGTGGCTCAGTTTTGCATGTTGAGAAATAAATTGCTTGCTGCTGCCACCCTGGCTTCCCCCTGCTTCTTTTCACTTTGCCCTGCTTGGTGGCATGGCACTCGAACACATGGTGTATGCATGGCTGTGACCGAGTGTGGCGAAGGCAAAAGCTGCCTTGATGTTGCTTTGCTAAAGCCATATGGTGTAGGCGCATGAATGACTAATTGCATGCTGTCTGCTTTCGTGTGCTTTTATTTGCTACTGGACAGTGGGGCTTTTTCCATCTACAGGAGCTGCGCGAAAGCTTGGGGGACAGCAAAAGCCTTCCTCACACCCCTCCCTCTCCCCCCCCCCCCCCCCCCCAAAAAAAAAAAATGTAGGTTCCGATAATTCCTACATCCTGGTTGCACTGCCTTTCCTGGCCACAGCAGCCACTCTCCATTCTGGTAGCAGAATTTAGAAGCCACTGTGTTCCTAGTGATGGCCACACAGGCTTGCAACGGGAAAACTGTTCTGTCAGCTTGCATTTTGTGAAGGCCCAGTTGCAAAGCATCTACCTAAAGGCCAACTGTAACGAAATCCAGACCATGTAAAAATCCTAGTTTCGGATAGTGTAGACATAAAGCAGCCTCCATGCAAAATTTTACATCTAAAATAAGCGTACATGTGTCATGAAAAGCAAGCAAAAATAGATGCTTTTGATACTACAAATGAAAAAATTCTGCCATTACTGCTTGCCAGAAGTGACGCATGACCTAGAAAGTTGTGAACTGGTACAGCTCCTCAGCATGACTTCGAGATTAGGGGGTACCATAGTCACTGCCAACCTTTTTGTGGCAACGATGGGAAAGCTGTGGAGGCAAAGTGCACACGAGCAAGAGCGCTCCTGAAAGGAGTCCCACATTCTCATCCGTGTTAGTTTAAGCTGGAGAAGAGAAAACAAACAGCTTATATGCAACAGCAAAATAAGTGTGTTAAATTTGGTGGCTTAGTTTCCTGCTTTTCTCTTCCGCGTTTCGGAAAATTCGAAACCATTGCCCGTGGAAGCTACCCGGATTTCGTATCTGTTCTAAGAAACCAAAAGCGGTGTCACGACGCAGCTGGAGATGAAGCATCTGCACGCGCAGAACACGTGCAGATGTTTGCCCCTGCAACTTTCCCTTCTTTGCCACAGAAAGTTGTCTACGAGTATAGGCCTGCAGCACGTTAAGAAATCTTGGGGGCGACACTCTCAAATTTATGTGACATCCTATAACCACCGAGTGCATGCAGAGTCTACCTAGGTGCTATTTAAAGGCTGACAGTAAGAAAATTAGTAGACATAGGCGAGTATCAACTTTTTTGAGTATGAATAGTGAATATTGAATATCAAATAGTTGAATGCATACACATATATTTACAGCAGAAATATATATATTTGTTTCATAATTAGGCCCCACACTTGCACTGACTTCAGAGAAAATAAGGACTGCCATTTGTCACAGAGACAGTTAGCATCAGCTTTCCATGAATTAATGGCTGCTGTAGGACTAGCTGTCCAAAAATGCTAAATAAATGGTTGTTGGAGAAAAGAACGAAAGTTCTAGAAAAAGAATGACTAGACTGCACGAAACACTAAATTACAGACTACAAGCAGGGGTGCAGTAGCTGCGGCAAAATTCCCCGACTAGCTGCAAGTTCTCTATTGAGAACTTGCGATGTTCTCTATTGAGATGAGAGAGGCGGTAGGGCAAGGTGATATCGTGGTACGTGAGGAGCGCGTCGCGCGTATCCATTCCCAGTGAGGGTGGGCTTGCTCGGTGAGTTGAATCGCGAGCGATAGAATTGGCCACCTTGTTGCCAGGATGGGCTGCGTGAGCGGGCACCCAGGTGATTTGGATTGGGCGAAAGGGAACAGTGTTGGAACGCAAGGTACCGGCGGCTGGGGGTGCCAGCCGTCCAACCGTGTAGTTGTAGACTTCAGGCTTGGAATCACTGAAAATGTATTCCGCGGAGGTTTGTGTGATGGCAAGGGCAATAGCTACCTCTTCGGCCTCGACAGAGGTCAAAGTGTATACTGAGTCAGTAAGAGTGGTTCGGAAAGAGTTGTCAGTGACTGCATGGGCTGGGTAGTGGCGGTACGGGGCGGCATCCACACAAGCCACGGCGGGTTGCCGTTTGTACTGACGCCAGAGCGCAGAGGCTCGCGCTGCTCTACGGGACGGGTGGTGTTCAGGGTGCATATTCTTAGGGAGGGGATTAACGGTTAGCAGGGAGTAGACGCGGGATGGGATTGGCAGTGAGGTGGGAAGAGGGGTAAGAGGGGAGAGTTTAAGGGTAGAGAGAAGTGCGCGACGAGGCAGAGTGCGGGAGAGACGGAGGAGCTGGGCCGTGCGATAGGCCTCTGTCAGCTCCGTAAGGGAGTTGTGGACGCCCATCGACAGTAACCGAGCCGTCAAAGTAGATGTGGGAAGAGACAGGGCCGACTTATATGCCTGGCGAATGAGGCTGTTGACTTTGTCTTCCTCAGTGCGTGAAAGAAAAATATACGGAAGAGAATAGATGAAGCGGCTGAGAACAAAGGCCTGGACTAGTCGACGGAGGTTGTGTTCGCGCATGCCGTGGTGACGGTTGGCAATGCGGCATATTAGGCGGATGGTCTGGTGTACAGTGTTCGTGAGTCGAGTGATAAGGGTCGTGTGCTTGCCATTGGACTGAAGAAAGAGTCCGAGGATGCGGAGGGTAGAGACGAGGGGAAAGGGTATGTCGTCAAGGGAGACGGTGAGTGGAGAGGGCGACAGAGGGGCCATCCCCTGAGGCAGAAGGAGCAAAAGCTCCGATTTGGCCGGGGAGCAGCTCAACTCGACAGAGCGGACGTGAGTCGCCACTGCATCCACGCCCGCCTGGAGAGTGGTCTCCATGTCGCCAAGATTGCCGGTGGTCACCCATAGGGTGATCTTGTCGTTGTAGAAAGCATGAGACAGAGCTGGGATAGTGTGTAGAGCACGTACCAGCGGGAAGAGGGTGATATTAAATAGAAGAGGGGACAAGACAGAGCCTTGGGGAGTAGCCTTGTTGCCAACAGAGAAAGAAGAAGAAAGTGGGCCATACGAGATTTCAGCTGTGCGGTGGGCGAGGAAAGCGGTCACGTAAGCATGGACTCGTGGTCCGACATGAAGGGAGGAGAGAGCGTCCAGAATGGCGGTGTGGTGTACATTGTCAAATGCTTTGGTAAGGTCCAGCGCCAGGATAGCTCGAGCACGTTTGTGGTGTGAGGGGTGCAGGACATCCTCGGAGAGCTGGACAGCATGACATCCTGGGTGGACAACTGGGGACGGAAGCCAGACATAGTCCGGATATAGGTCATGATGATCCAGATAGGTCTGGAGGCGAGCAAGTATGACATGCTCGAACAGCTTGCCGAGACAGGAGTCAGATGGGGCGGAGGTGCTTGAGGGCAATAGGTTTACCAGGTTTGGGGATGAAAGAGACGCATGCATGGGTCCAGGAGGAAGGAAGAGTACCAGCCTGCCAATGCGTATTGAGAAGGTCAGTAAGGGCTTCGAGGGAGGGGGTATCTAGGTTTCGGAGTGCCTTGTTAGTGATGCGGTCCGCCCCCGGGGCCGAGGTGGTGCGGAGCATGAGTAACACCGTGCAAACCTCTCCCAGGTAGATGTCCGCTTTAAGGTTCAGGATTGGGGGAACCGCTGTAGGCGGGAAGGGTTGTAGGGGGGTCGGAGCAGAGGTAGCGGTCCCGGAAGGCCGCCAGGAAGTCAGTATCGCTGAGTGGGGAGGAGTGAAGGGTATGGGATATATCGCAGCTATCGTTGTGCTTGTGTGTTCTTTGCTCTGTTGGCCACAAGTTCCTTGCGCTGGGAAGCTTTGGTGTGTGTAGGGTCTAGCAGCACCCTGAGAAGTGACCACGTGTCGCGGAGACCCAGGTTGCCGGCCATGCGGTTGTAGGTCTGGCCCCACTGTTGTCGAAGAAGAGAGGAGCAGTGCTCCTCCATGTCCGACGCGAGCCGGGCCCAACGGCAATTGCGCAGGCGGGGATTGTTTCTGAGCCTGCCACCGACAGTGGACAGCGTGATAGGCCTCCCAAAGGGGCAGTAGACTGCTATCTGCCGTGGTGGAGTGTGGTGCTGCAGGGAGTGTGCATGTGGAAGCACGGACGTCTACCAAAAGGGTCTTAGTGCAGGCAGAGAGATCGGTGATGGGAGCAGTGGAGGAAGTAGAAAGACGAGTGGAACGGAAGCAGTCCCAATCAACTATATGGGTCAGACGAGTAGAGGTGCGAGCAAGGGAGGGGAGAGGGAAAGTGGTGCAGAGGATGTAGTGATCGCTACTGAGGGAGACTCCCGTATTAGACCAGGTCGGATCAGCTACATTTTTGGCGAGGGTAAGGTCCGGATTGGCGTCTCGTTGCACACTGGATCCAATCCTGGTGGGGCGAGCGAAGTCATTAAGGACGGAAAGACATTTGTTGTGGATGAAAGTCCAGAGTGAGTGGCCCATGCGGCTGTTCTGGGGGTAGCCCCAGCTAGTATGGGGTGCGTTAAAATCGCCCAGAACGACCATGGCGTTGGGGCCAGCGCAGGAGAGCGCCTTGCGGAGGACGAGAAGTAGAGGGGCAGAAGGGGCTTTGGGAGGGCTGTACACATTGAGAACAAAGAGGCTTGCCTCAGTGCGACGGCGGGGAAGGATTTCGAGGAGGAGATGGGCACAGTCTGAAACGTCCAGCTGGTGCAGCACGGCAGCAAGGTTACGGTGCACCAGCGTGGCAACGTTTGGGTGGGCCTCGGAAGAAGGATGAAAGGAGGTGTAGTCGCGCAGCTTCACGGGAGCTAGGGGTTCCTGGAGTGCTAGGACAGAGGGGAGAGTGTTGGGAGGGATGTTCTGGAGGTGGAGCTGCAGGGTGCTCCACTTCCCGTGGAACCCCCAACAGTTCCACTGCCAGAGGTTAAGGTGCAGGGGGTGTCTGGCCATGATGGATGGCGGGGTCACCGGACAGAGTTGGGGTAGGTGCCGTGGTGAGGGGGGCGGGGAGTGAAAGGTACGCGAGGGTGGCCTCAGTCGCACTCTGGCGGGCATCTAGGACCGCGACCCTGGTGTCCAGGGTGGTAAGGTGGGATTCGATGGTGGCCACGCGATTGTCGACACTGGCGACGCGCGACTTGACGCGCTTCTCAAACGCCTCCAAGAAGCAGGCTGTTTGCGAACGATGTCACGCTGCACCATCACGGCACCCTCGGCTGCGCGTGATGGCGCAGCCGAGGGTGCCGTGTTTATTGGCTCCTCAGCTGGTGCTGGCTGACGCGCTAGCGCGGCCTGCAACTGGTGCGACAGCTCTTGAATTTGTAGCTGCTAGGCAGCAATAGTGGCCTTGAGGGCCGTGGTTTGGGGGTCCGACGTGTGAGGCTGCGATTTTCAGCTTACCGGTAATGTGGTGGTGGGGGCGGTAGACGCCTCGGACCTGGGCAGAGGTGGGAAGGAGACGGAGCGGTGGCGGCTGGCAGACCGGGCACCACGGGAAGCAGAGCGGCGGCGGGAAGGCCAAGAGGTCTAGTGGATGGGCCCGGTGGGTGGCGCTGGTGGGGGAGGCTGGGTCTTGGAGGTGGCCGGAGGCCGTTCCGGTTGAACCGGAGCTTGCACGGACGCGAGCCTGTGACGTGGGCTCCCTTGCACAGGTTGCAGCAGGGGACGCATGTCGGGGGCTCGACTGCCTTGTGAGCCTGGCCGCAGCAATGACAGAGGGCGGACTTGGGCTTCGTGCACACGTCCGCGCGGTGCCAGGAGCCCAGCAGTTAGTGCAGGCCTCGGCTTTTGGGCGGAAAGGGTGGCAGCGGTAGATCCCGCAGTTGAAGACGATGGCACTGGGGAGGGTTGTAGTGTCGACAAAGGTGATGAGGATGGATTTTGAGCGCCCCATCTGGCATGCGTCGGCAATGGCGTAGGGGGTGTTGACATTCATGGATTGTAGATCTTGGACGACCTCGTCCTGGGCTTGGGAGTCCACGGCGTTGTATATGATGCCGCGGAGGGCGTTGTCAGGTGCTGCCATGTAGGCACGCAGGGGGTGAGAGGTAGGACCCAGGCAGAGTTCCGATACCTGAAGGTAGAGACGAGCGCGTGGCTCAGATGGGGTGCTGACAGTAAGGGAGTTGTTGTACGGATTGATCCGTACACGGTCGGCAGTGCGGGCAGTGGCATAGTCGATGGTGGCAAGAGTGCAGAGGATTTGTAGCAGGGCTCCGTTAGTGGTAGTACGGAGGTCAAGCCCCCCTCCCGGACTGAAAACGATTTTGAACTCCTCTGCTGGGAGGCGAGGGAGGGGAGCGTGACGATGGAGAGTGGTAGTGCTGAGGGTGGCAGCTGGCGGTGGAGTAGGGCTTGGATGGGGGCGAGGCAGGCGGTGTCGAGGCGATGGCCTGGTGGGCCGCGGCTGCACGGTGTGCTTTCGCGCCATGGATCCATCGTGAGTCGGCTTCTAGCTCGGCAGGGGTGATGGAGACGCCTTCGACTTGGTATGCCATGTCAGTCAGTGGCTTGGAGGGCTGCGAACGGTTTCGGCGGAGGCGGCAAAACCGGGCGGCGTCGGTCGCAGGTGTGGCGTGGAACGCAGCTGCGAAGGGGCTCGGTGTCGCGCGTTTCGCGCTAGGCTTAGCGCATCGGTGGCGTGGCAGATCACAAAAAAAAAAGGTTCGGAATGGTCGAAAATGGACGGAATTGGGCTCCGAAGGTGTCAAAACGATCCTCTCACCTTCACGGATGCGTTGGTGAAGTTTTGTGAAGAAAGGGTGCAGAGTTGCGGTGAAACGGGCCAAGAAGTATGGATCCCATGCGAGGCACGTCCGTTCAGCGTTCCACTCGCTGCGGTTACTCTTGAGCAGGCACTTAATACTTAGGGAACTCGTAATTAAGATGTTAAAAAAAGGCAAAGAATTGATGTCATGGGAATGACATCTGCACTAGTTTTGTATAAGCTGCTAGTTAGCTTATGTCATATGTAGGAGCAATTTGGTCTTCTGCTGAATGCATCTGGTGTAGTGAGGTGCTGCTCAGATAGATCTGTTTGGTATACAAATAAGTTGAGGCTATTCATGTATATAAGAGTCCTTTGGAGTACAATTGAAATTGTTAGCAGTTTTTATAACAACATTTTCTTGTATTCTTTGTTGCTGCTTTGCTGAGTCCTATAAATATTCTAAGCATTTAGGTCAACCTGCTTTGCAGATTGATACGAATTCACCACACTTTGCAGGTTTTCGCAGAATTCATTGGTCACTTTTACAGGACCTTGACCACTGTATAGCAAAAGCATGATTGCGCTGGTTTAATGGTTTGCACCTCTGTCACATTGCTTGGGTTAATTGTAAATAGTTGCTGCGGAAGTTCACATCTTTTTTTTTTCTTTCCCAAAAGTAAGCTTTCTTCTCTGTTAAACTGCTTCAGATTTGGAATTAGGTGCTCCAAAATGGTACTTTTTTCCCCCTGTAACCTGCTGTAAAACTTAAATTTAGTTCCATGCTCCTAAGATGTTTCAAACTAAATCTTATTGTAGCTGTTGCACCCCTGTACAAGCAAAAAGCACAGGTCATGTATGCTTCTGACACAAAACGAAAAAAAAAAAAAAGAAAAACATGCATAGGTCATAGGTCAGGTCAACCTCTTCTGAAACATGGCAATGATGTCTGGTCTGGCTTGAGTGGCATCAAACTAGTGCTTGCAGATCCCTTGTTTGTCCATATATTAACATCTACAGGCATGGTAAAGTGAACCAGGGATGGTATTTCTAGATGACCACTTTTGGGGGCACCTGTACAAGCAACAGCATTCCTGAACCAAAGCCAAGGTCGCTGTTTGTAGCACAGTGGTGGGAGTGCTCTCACCCGAAGATACGGATGTGTCTGGTGCTAGTCTCAGAGACTGCTTGAAAGACAAGCAGTAGGGGTTTTCAAAGTAGCGAGCATGCTTGAGCTATAAAACACTACCTTAAAATCGCAGTGTTGCCTTTCACTGGGCACTGCTTCTGTGTATGTGAACAGCAGTTGAACGGGACACATAGCACTCATTTCCTTTTGCAGTTATAATGAAAAGCATGTGATAGAGTGCTTTTGGAAAAGTAATTTGAGCCCATGTTATTGACATACAATGTCCTTTGTTGAATAAAAATGCAGATGTGTGGAACCACTCCCTTTTGTTTTGTTTTTCTGCATGACAAGGCTTCATTGTTTATCCTCATACTTGATGGCTCTACATGTTTTCCTTCCACCACAGCCAAAATTTTTTAGACAAAGGGGCTGCCGCAATCTTTACAACATGATTAGCACATCATCATGGGGTAGTAAGTGCTACTGCTAGAAAGAATTGGCTTTTGCTTAAATTTGTGAATTCCTGTTGATGCATGGAGCAAAAATATTGGCTTTCTACCTCTTGTGCTTAATTGACTCGTTATTTTAATTTCCCATAGAAGTAATGGCCATCTCATCGAGTAGTTTAGCTGTGGAGTTAAAATTGTGCCATGTGCAACAGGAAGTTTTTAAAAATTTGGTGCAGCTAAAAGAAAACACCTAATATTGTATAATTCTAACAGGGGAAGAACGAGGAAATATCTTGTTTGCAAGTGCAAGATGAATGATTCTAAACACTGTTGAAGCACATTAATTACATATGACTGTCTTAACTATGCTGGTTTCAAAGAGGCACAAGTTGATCTTTTAATGCAGGATAAAATCTCAAGAGTTGTGTTGCTTCGGTGAATCCTTCTGTATATAAGTGTGAGGGCACTTGCAAATGCAACAGTTACTTGCAGATGTGTTCCAGCACTGGTGTTGGTGGATGACCATTGACTTTATTCACAAGTTCAAAACCCTCTTATACACGTGGCCTCATGGTAAAGAAAGAGTGGAAACGGCATTTTTTTTATCCTTAATTAAGTCTCTTTGTAGCTCCAAACAGCTACTCGGGATTATCACTAACTTACCTGTTCATGGATCACCTGCAGAATCCGGCTTCAGTTTTTCATGCCAGGAGAATGGGAAAGGCAGCTATGGTTTTCAAGGCCTTTTGAGTTTCTGGGCCCAGTGCCTAAAATTTGTCGTTTTTCTCTGTGACGTAAACCAAATTGTGTGTTTGTGGGACAGTTTTGAATTACGTGCTAGTACCTAAAGCTGTGTTTGAAGCTAAAAAATATCTGACTGTTTCGACTTATGAGCTGCGGCCTAATGCTGTGTTTGAAGCTAAAAAAGTGGCATGGGGAATCGGAAGTATTTTCCTATATGCATGAGAACAACAGTGTTAGGTTTTCAAAATTTGGCACCTCATGAAATAAGGCAGGAAAGACAGCACACTGCCATTCTGGATGAATACCACAGCAGCAACATCTTGGGCGCGATCTTGTACGCGTTCCAAAATGGAACGGAGGCGTTCCGTTTCATCGAGCAGCACACGATTGGTCAATTTGAACGTCGCGGTTGAAATTGACCAATCGTGTGCGGCTCGATGGAATGGAACGCCCGCGTACAAGATGGCGCCCCTTTTCAACGCCGGGTTCAAGCCATGGGGCTGTGCTGCCCATCACCACATATAATCTTGAGTACCGGTGCAAGCGCACGCTAGACCTCCAAAGGGTTGCCAGCCATTGCACCACGAGGAATGCAATGATGCCAAAATTGACAAAGAAAAGATTTATAGCACCAGAACGTGTCGCGACACCAGTCACTGTACACGCATCTAGTCCCAGGCACAATCGGAAGCAAAGGCTCTCGTGCAAAGAGTGGATGCATTGGTGGAGCCCTGCTAGTGCATCGCTGCAGAAGGAACGGTCCTTACAATATGTATACACTTAAAGGGGTGGATTGCAAGAGCTTGGAGCAATCTTTGTTGGCACTTGCCGTGAACTAGTGCAGCCTGGCATAGCACAGTCAAGCACTAGGCACCACTATTTGCAGTAGTGTTCGTAAAAAGGGTGATGTAAAGTACATGCATCCTTTAGGTGAACAGCACCACAGATGAGTGGAAAATGTGTGTACACTTTGCACTCTCGAGGAGAGGCCTGCTAAAAGCTCAATATCGCAGCTGTGCCACGTGCAGATGGGAGAGTCAATGTTTGATTTCCATCAAAAATTGTTCCATGGAACGGGGCCACTGGGCAGAGCAAATTCCTGCACAGACGACAGGGCCCACCACAATCTCCATAACTCTAATTTTTTTTTCTCTTTTTTTAAAATTTTTTGTTTATTATATAAAATCATTGAACATTTTGTTCTTTTGATGGCAGCCTCTCTTCTTTTACATCAATGGAAAAGTGAGCTCTGTGGGTTTTACCCTTACTAGGCTAGCTGCATACCGGACATGATCATCTGCTTCGGGCTTTAAAAAAAAATATTTTAAAAATCGCATTAGATCAATCAATTTCATTTAAACACACAATAACTTAAACCAGTGTGTACTTGGCTGGCAAGTGGTAATTGAATAGCATGAGTCACATGTCAACAGCCCAGTTGAATTCTGTATTTGACAGTGAATGAGGGATGGAAGAAATAGTAGAACATGAGAGATTGTTGACGGCTTCAATATATGAAGAAATGGGGTCAACATAGCTGAAGCATAATTAAAGTTTAATCCAAATTAGAAAAAAAAGTATGCAGTCAGTGACTGTTTATTAATAAATTTGGAAAAAGGACTAATCAAGTCATTTTAGTTCAAAAGTAATTAATAATTAAAAGTTAACATGTAATTAAGCCACTTTTAAAGAACAGTAAAAGCCAAGTTGAAAGGAAGGCATCATCACTGAACAGCTGTTTATTGTGCCAATTCTGCAGTTGCCAAAGGACTGCCCATGACTCTCACCAAACGTTATTTTTGTGCTCGGCATTTGGCATATTTATGTCTTGCCTTTTGCCCTCTTTACTGTTGTAGATCGCACGAGTCGTCAAGCTCTGGCCTGCCTCCTTCCACTCTGGCCAGCAGCTCACTTTACCCAGGCATGTCTGTGATGGATGCGGGCACTCCTCCCTACTACCCGCCGGTATCCAGTCCGTACCCAGAGTACTTCACCACGTCACATCCCATGTATCACTACAGTAAGTCGCCAAGGCTACTGGGGACCCTTTGTCATCTGCCAATGGAATGTTGTCTCACTAGTCAAAAAAGTGTGAAGCATTGCTGGTCTTATTTGAATATGTTGCACAAGGGCACTCAGTTACTTAAATGTGAACGAAAAATTTACTGTTGTGAACAAATGAAACGTAAACAGTACAGCATAAAATTGGACACCTTTCAAATGACTCGAGAGTAAAGGTTTATACCACAATGTTTATGGTCACCAAAATTGGCAGAGGCCTCAGACTAAGCGTACAGTACTAAACCCAGCACCCAGAGTGGTGAAAGTAGGAAGGGGGAAAAAATGTGTTTTAGTTAAGCCTAACTTGTTGGCACTTTGTCTGTGATCGAAAATGTTGCATACTTTTACTGTAAGAGACGGAACCAATCTGTTGGCCTTGCAGAAAAAAAAAAAAAAATTCTGAAGTGCAGGTCGTATGCAGCCCTTAAGCCATTTTCTGCAAATTATATGTCTGAATTTCAGTTGTTTGTTGTATGAAGTGTGTGTGTTTATGTGTTGTTTGAAGGCTGTAGAATAAATATGCTCCCATTGTTATTTAGTTCCGTAACTGCAACTTTGAACAAAAAAATTTACCAAGAATGGTGCGTTTCACATATTTGCACTAGTTTACATGTTGATTTCTTAACTCTTTACAGAATTCAGATATTAAAATTTTCTGAGAGGTTAGTTCCATGTCTCTTGCACTATGGTGAAACCTTGTAAAAGTTAGTTACGAATAAATGTAGTTTAAACTAGTGCAGCTATAACCTGCTGTGCAACTGGTGGAGGTATTGCTGTAAAGATTTTGGCAGTGAACTCATTGTGGCATAGAATTTCCTGAATGAAGATTGAAATTCTTGGCATGAGAGAGAGAGAGAAGCTATGCAAATCGTGCCAGTCATGACCAACATGCATTAAGCTGGCAATGAAACAAACAAGTAGCTTTGGAAGTTCATTAAAAGATTATTAAAGCTGCTTATAGTAGATATAATAGAAGATAGAAGCGTCGCTATCACTAGTCAAGCTAATGGCCTTGAAAGCATGTGTGCATGCAAACTGTTGAACCAGCGAACTGTAATTGGAGCATAGCAAGTGTTATGTTCACATTTCAACCTCATGGGTACATGATTACTTTTTTGCACTGAATATTTAGCACCTCTTAGCATTGGATGTAAGAGAATGAATGCCGACATCGTAGACAAAAAAGAAAAAAACTAAATGTTCATTAGAGAGTTTTAGAATAGGGGCCCCAAAGAAATAGCGTCGACACCACTGCGCATGCGAGAGACGCTAACTGCGTTTGGGTTTTGCGTTGGGCACGCTATTTCGCCGATTTAGCGGGAGCCCCAAAAGCAGCCCCAAAAGTTTTGCGTCAACAAACATGGCGGCACCCATCAAAGCGGCGGCTCTCCGAGTACCAAACTCGGCTTGATTCGTGGTAACGCGTGAAGTTCGTAAGCTAGGAGAAGTGACTGCGGTTATCGCTTTCTCTCAACTACCGTGTGTAATGAAGATTGATTCGTTAGACGCCGCTGATTCGGAATTCGATTGTCGATTTCATGGCTCGTAGGCCTAACGTGGATAAGATTGGCTGGTGAAGGCACGTCAAGTTGGTTACTCAAAATTAGGCGCAATAAATCGCTTGCTGCTAACAGAATAACATCTTAATAGCAACTAAACGCAAAACCATGAAAGTCAAAATTACTCTTCCTATCATAAAATGGTATAGTTTATTTTAAAATTAAGAATAGTTTTTCTTTGACACCGTAGTGGCGCTGCAAGCGCAAGACGCTATTCACAAACGCAAAGCCCTATTCTAAAACTCATCACTCTTGCATGCTCCAACGCTAACACCTGCAAAGCTCTTTGGGGCCCCAAACTTTTGGGGCCCCTATTCTAAAACTCTCTATTCTTTCAGCCTGTATCGTTGGCCCTACTTGAAATGCAAGTTATGACAATAGAATGTTTACTATGCAACTGTACAGTGCTTCTTCACATACATGATGGCCGTGATTTTTTTTCTTTGTATTTTTAATAACGCGCACATGCTTTTGGAAAATATCCCCTTTTTGTTCATTGCAAGCAATTCTGTAATTGGCCCACTTAAGCATACTTGACTGTATTTTTATTCCCCTCCTTTTTATTAATTTACGGTGCAGCTTTTTAAGTCTAGGTTCATCCTTTTCATCCATATCTTGCTTGCAAATAAACTGATGCTTTAAGCTGTCAAGGGCAGCAGATAGCTTAGTGGGCTACTCTAGCTGAAGACATCTGTTTTTCGGTCTTAGTTTGCCAGCATATCACCTGGAAACTCGCCGCATACTGCATCTTGTATGGATTGGTCACTAACTTTACTTTGACGCATGTTTAAGTTTTATACACGACAGATTCTTTGTGTTGCCACTCAGAGGTTTAAGCCCTGCTGTACAGCAAGCGAAGACGACCTTTCACAACATTTGGTAATTTCTCCACAGCGTTTAATTTGTTTTGTCATGTGTTGTTTGGGTGGAAGCCAGGGTGGTGTCTGTCTTGTTTGTGGTGCACACAGGCATGCTTGAATTTACCCCTTCTTACTTTCTCGTTTTGTTTTTCTTTGCAACCATTTTTTACAAGCGCACACACGCAAAGACAACTTGAAATGGAGTCACAAGAGTTGTGCATGTTAGAGGTGTGGGAAAGTTTATGCTTTAGTTCTAGGCATTACTAAAAATGGCTTGTTTGATGGTCAAGAGCAAGTGTGATTCCAAACTTTTTCAATGCAGCAACCATGGTATCAGTTTTGCTATGGTAGAAATGTAAAGCTCCATTTGGGTTGGCGGAGGAGACCTGAGTCAAATCAGATACCAATTCAGTTTGGGCTTAAGGCCACAAAGGTCACTTGTTGAAGGCAGATATTGTGGCCATCGTTGAAATTGTTTATTGAACAAGCAGTGCATGGATACTTGGTGTCAGGCTGTAATGTAGATGTGAATGGCAAGTTCTACCAAGGTATCTGTGAAGCAAGGCAGTGAACTTAGTGGATTATGCTGTTGTGCCTGTGCTGCACCAAACTACTATGTCAAAATCCAAAAGAAGCCACTAGTATGCATGCCACACCCAGATATGCTGCTTCCAGAGAGTGCCAGCATGGCACAGTTCTGTGAAGCAAATTAGATTAAGTGCTGCTGCTGTTGCCACTCATATGGGAGCATCTGATGGGTGTAACAAAGTAACATGTTTGTGCATTAAATATACTTTTTTTATTGGATCCTGAAGACAGACTGTTTATAGGCAACATCTCAATGACCTAATTTGGTTAAAAATTTATATACTAATTCAAGTGTGAAAAGGAGAGTTTTGAATGCATCTGAAGTACACCCTTGACAGACGAATCTTCATTTCTATGCCATGGCGTGAAGCACACACTTGCCTGAAGTGCTTTTCCATCAACTTCAGAATGTCCTTGTTGCATTCTGGACCGTCCTCTTTAGCTAAGGCGCATTTGTGACTGTACACTATGCAATTGTCCTTGTTGCCCCTGCAGAAATGGCAGTGAATCTTTAAAAGTTGTGAGCATTTAGCTAGCCTTTTGGCCACATTCCTCTCCTTCCTAAAATAAGGGAAAAAAGATTGCACTTTATGCGGTTAAGGGTGTGCCTCTCTAAGGTTGTACAATCAGCGTGTGCAGCCGCCAGCGTTCTTGGCACTGTGCCAATCTCGTCATCTATGCATAGTGCCAAGAATGCTTTCAGCTACATACTTCAATAAGTCAGATGCAGTCCTGAAAAAGTGATAGTAGTATCTCTGAAAGTGATCACTCAAGAATACCACCCCTATGTGTTTTGTATCTGTGATTAAGCGCAAGCAAATGGCGACGATGATGCACCATTTTGAATGTGAAAGCTCTCTCTCTCTCTCTCTCTCGATTTTTTTGTGTGTGTGTTTTCTGCACATCTCATTTTTTTTTTTTTTCTCATTGCGAACGTGGGAGGCATGCTATATTTTTTTTTTATAAATTGAAATCATGCTACATTCAGGTGAACATTCATTTTCTTACTTTAAACCCGTGAAAATTGGGTGCGCGTAGAGTTGGGGACACATAAGGATTGGGTAAATACGGTAGCTGCTGGACACATCAAGATTGCTGAATTGTAGGATTGCCTACTCTAAAACTGGCCAAGGAAGGTGGATGTTAACTCGAAAAAGTGCATAGAAAATAGCTTACAAATTGCAGTTAGAAATATCTGAAGCGAGAATGAAATCTTATGTTACTGCTTTGGGGGCTAATCAAATTATGCGTTTTCTTCTATCACATTGTCTAGTTTACATGACACTGTCGTCAGCCTTTCATATTTTCTGTTATGGGCTGTGCGCTACTTTTTGGGTCTTCTGTTCATGTTGAAAAGGTCTTTCTATTGAGAACACAAACTTATTTTCTATAGTTTTCTCACTGCTAAGCACCTGCTGCAAAACTTTAGGAAGAAATTATTTCCACTAGTTTTCTCGATATCGAGCACCTGCAACAGAACTTTAGGAGGCTGCCTGCCTGTTTGCTTGCTGCAAAATTTTTTAGATGCTCATAGCTATTTCATCATCACACAATCTAATAATTTTAACTCGCTGTTAAAGGGGCCATGACACCACATTTTCGAACTTGAAATAAGCATTGCATGGAGTAAACCGTGCGTGTCCCGCAGCAAGCTGGCAAAATTTGAGCAAATTCTGTGCAGTAGAAAATTTGTATATTTTTTTTTTATATATCGCAGTTGAACCATACAGCAGTCTGGCAATGCTAACTGGTGACGAAATGAAATGCACCCCACAGCAATGGCTCCCTCGAGGTAACGGAAGCCAATCTCAAAGGCTATGCTTTTGTGTACTACAAGCACCAGAAGCGATTGCACCAGCTGGATATACGCCATGGTCGCCATGCATCGTCGGTGGTCAGCCCGAGATAGTTTCTGCAGGCGTTCTCTGGTTTGTGCTGCTTTTATTGCGAGAGCGAAAGAATTGCGGGCCCAAATCAACGACGAAGCCCTTACTGCGTAGTTGGCTGACAGATCATGCGGAGCAAGCCATCTGATGTGGTTTCAGACTGTTTCGGAGTAGACAACACAGCAGTGGCCCCACATTTCGTGACATCACACAATTCATGCCAGAATGGGGGTCGCTGTTGGTGGGAGGAGCTTTGAGCAGCTTGGAGAGCATGACCGCTGGTTCTTGCGCCAACTGTGAGCGCTGGGGCACCGAGCCGATCCATCGCGGTTTATGATGAAAGTGAGAGTTTTTGTGATGCGTTGTGGCTGCATTTGGTCTCATGGCGATCACTCGGAGCTCACCGGTGGTGCAAAAAATGCAGTGGTAGCCATGCGCTCCGAGTGTTACATTTCAGTCGCTGAGCACTGTACATTTCCGACGCTGCTTTGCTTTTGTCTAGTTCTAACATAAAGAGCTTCATTTTCCATATGAATTGTGTGTCTTCGCCTCAGCAGGTGTAATGACACCGGAGCTGCTTGGCCACTGAATGCAAACATTCAGATTTGTAGTTGTCATTTTGCCATCCTCTCAGTGGCTTAGTCTTTTTCGTTTAGGGTATATTTTCATTCCTTGCGCATCCCAACTCTGGTTGCGTCTGGTACACGACTCTTTTTGCTGTGCGTTGACGGTGAACCCAAATGCAGCGGCATGTTCACATTTGCCGTCTACGCCTGCCTTACACATGCACCGGCCGCCGCTGATGGCTCTCATCGCGCTAAGCTGTCTGAAATAGACCAAGACTGAAGATTGGGCTAGTTTCTAAGACATTAGGATGGCCGAAGCATCCCAAAGAAAAAAAAAAAGAATTACAACAGACGGAGGATGGGAGCTTATTATACGTGCAATCGGCGAAGCAACGCGAGGAACAAAAAAATGGGTTGTGTACATCTCTCTTTTTTTTCGTCCGTAATTTTTGTGCTGTTTCACTAATTTACATGATGAAATACACGACAGTGTTAATGTGCGCAGCAATATGACATCTGGAAAAAAACTGCTGGAGTTTCACGTTTCAAGTTGCTGCAGTGAGCTCTGTTTACGGGGTGCAGAAACAGCAGTGCGAAATCACTGGAAGCGCTGTGCGCACTTTTGCTCCGTTGTCTGCTTCACATGCCACTGCGCTTACTGCTCCCACTTGTGGCACAGCTCGCCAGCACGCAGCTGGCACGTTACGACTGCTGCTCGGTGCCTATGTCATTGACTGTGGGGTGCCACTTGAACTCTTAGATGATAGATAACGCACTGGTAGACGCTTCTATGTCTCTTCGTACAACTGCATAGTTGTGCAACTTAGACCCTCTTCAAAGCTAGGAGCGTCTGCTGTAAGCGCCTACGGAGATGGCTTGCGTACCGTGATCAGATGCAGCGATCGACGCACAGCTCCATCTGCAACTGATACTGTGCAGTGAATCTGACTTCAACACTGTACCGTCTACAAGTTATGGCATCGCAGCGGCGCCACTGCATTGCAATGAATCTGAATTCGACCCCAGACCTTCGCCTAGCTTTGGTGCAGCAGTGCCGCTACTGCGGCACGGTTTTTCGCAATCGTGCAACGGAGACCTTCTTCAAACCCTGGAGCATCTGCTGTCAACACCTAACGACATAGCATGCGTACTGTGATCGGATGCAGTAATCTAAGCGGAGCTCCGTCCGCAACCGACACTCAGCAGTGAATCAAGTTTCAACCCAGAACTATCGACTAGCTATGCAGTGATGTTACCGCTGCACCAATTGCGCCGAACTGCGCCGAGAGGCTAACTCTGCTACATCCTACTACATTTCAGCAAAATGTGAGAAATCTGCGCCCACTCTGTGCCGAAAGGGTTGCTTGGGCTTTCAAAAATGGAATTATGCCCTCAAGTGCTGTTTTACCGCACCATCTAAAGTGTCATTTCGTGGACCAGCAGCTACATTAGTTCCGTGGTGAACCGAGTCAAGGGATGGTACTGCTGTTTCTTCCGTGGGTTGCTGTCTACATTCAATACCTTCTACCCCAACGCGTGCGGGTTGCTTAAGGCAACGGGGCAAGCTCGCTCTTCAGGCAGCAGCGAGCGATCGATCGTGCTTGCGCCGACACAGAACCCGCACTCCTGTATGACCAATGTAAAACGCTGACTGAAGTTTCGGGCGCTGTATGGTGACGCGAACACGGTGGCCGTGAACAACTTTTCGCAATCAATTTGTCGACCCGGGTCCACTTGGCATGGCAATTTCATGGCGTAAGAATGGCATACGGCCAAGATATTGGTCAACTCTGCTACTTTCGCTGCTGGATACTGAGGAAGTGCCGCTGGTTAAGCCTTGCTGTATCATATGCATCCGTGACAAAAATTCGCTGCCAGCTAACGCGGCAGTGGCCATGGTCGTCGCGGCGAGATAGCCTCCAATATGTTCAGACCATTTAACCGCATTGGTGATAGGGCTTGAGGTCACGGGCTAGACTTGTGGCTGGAAGCAGATTTGCGGTCCGCGGGTGACATGCCGGCAACTACCGCGAACGCTTTCGCGAAGTTTTTTTTTTTTTTTGCTCTTACTGGACGGAATGGCGAAAGCGCATGTGTAGGCAGAACGCTCCAAACTGAATTCGCTGATCACAGCCTAATCCGACAACGTTACATGTGTACAGTCAAAGGTCCCGTGCGTATATCTGCACTGTGTGGCGGTGTGCGACGCACATCAAACTGCGCGACGAGCGAAATGCGAACCGCTACGGCAGTGTCGAACATCGCAGCATTTCAAGTACAGTCAACGACCTATTTTCCGCACACCATTGCGGCGCCGCCACGTTCCCTTATAGTCAATGCGTAAGACCGTCTAAAATTTCGGATGCAAAAACCCTTCGCCATCCGATTTTCTGGACTTCTTGCCATGACCGTGGGTCCGAAATGACTTTATCAAAGCCACCATTGCTGCCATTTTCATTATCTTGCCGCCTCGAACAGGCGCTCTTGCACGCAGATCTGCTGGCAGCCGCAGCCACCACCGCGGCAACGCTAGGCCAACCTGCTTCTACGTTCGCTACCAACGCTCTTCTTTTTCGGTGCCATGTTTTTCATTGAAAGAATTTGCCGCTGTCAGCAATGGCACTGGTTCCACCTTTGTAATCCTCCCCAGTGGCTTCCAAGCTCGGAAAGGGTAACGCATTGTATAGTGCCTTGTCCTGAAAGTCAGCTTCGCCTCACTACAGCAGTATTACGCGGTGAAGCATACCAAAAGTGAGTAAGGGCAATTGTTACGGGACACAGTATGTATTCCTTAATTATACACGCATGCATCTGCCGTCTCCTATCTTAGTACAAGCACGACAACATGCCTTCAGAGCTATTTCCGATGCACCTGTGGTGATTTTAGCCCCTAAGGGCAGTAAAAGGAATACATTCATTTTTAAATTTTTTTTCGGACTGCTCGATTTTTTTAATGTTTTCGCGGCCCCCAGGGAGTCCGAAAAGTTTGACTTTGACGGTATATGGTTATAAATAAATCGCAGCACAGGAAAAACTATGTAAGCTTTTCATACCGCTGGCGGTAACTTTTTACAAAGGAGTGCTCCATCTTGGAGAATACATTTATGGGAGCAAAATCACGCTGAAGGTTGCCAAACGTTTCCTGATTCCGCACGTAGCCCGTCCAAGTGCTTCTGCGCTTTTCATGCACATCTTAGGACAACCTAGGCTTTGTTGCAGTCCACATTAAGGACTGCGATAAAGGGTGGGGGGGGGGGGGGGGGTATTTTTAGTGTTTTGATTGAATTTATGAACCAGGTGATTGATCACTTACAGCTTTCACGTGCATTGCCAACTGTAAACGCCCCATATAATAGTTTGCAATCGCTTTCATAAACCTGTGAAAGTCCATTTTACTGCTCCGAAAGGGGATGGGCCAGTAGCATTACTGAGCTATGGTGTGCATGGCAGCGGCACCGCTGCCGCTCCTCGAATTTTCATCTGTGACAACGGTCGCGTCAAAGCGTATGATTGTCACAGATGGTGTCGAAGCTTCGTTCAGAAAATGTCGCACTATTCAGGGCCAGCACAATTCATTTTCTGCTCTCTGAAACAGCGCAAGTGTGAGCAACAGTTTGCGAATTGGTTCGCGTACTGTCCGCAGCTGAGCAACTCGCACTGACAGGGCTGGAACCTGAAGAGAATTACACCCCCTCCGGAGATGAGTAATTGCTAGCACCCTCTGCCCAAAGTGTTTCTAGCCGACTGTAGTGCTGCACCAGGAAAGAAAACTTTGGCCTAGCAGTGAAGTTTCTGCTCTCCTGTGTTTCATGTGGCACCGCTGACAGAGAATGGTCATCTCAAAAGAAGCAAGGGGCCAGAGCCTTTTGACGTAAACATCCGTGCAATACATGCAATGAAGGGCGTAGGCAATGGACCTGCAGCTCCGAACGACTTCTGGGCCATGATGAATGTGTCACATTGTGGACTACATCATAAAACTTATAAGGGCCACTTAAAAATGACGTTCAAGCCCACAGCTGAAGGAGCTCCACCAAGCATATTTGCAGAGCTGCTGGTGCTGTTAAGGTCTTCTGTGACATGGAAATCACCTTACCAAGAAACATAACTTTCGTGTTTGATGGCACTTAGCTCTGACGCATAGCCATAGTTCTCACATTGGAGTAGGTTGCGTCACCGAGTTTCACACAGGGCTTGTGCTGGACTGTGCAGTCCTTTCCAATTTCTGCCTAGTGCGCAGCTGTGGACCTGACAAAAGTTACCCCGCGTGCCCTACATGGAAGCAGCAGCACCAGTGCCAAAAATATACTGTCAGCTCAGGGCGTATGGAGGTATAGCCTGCACTTCAGTTCTTCAGGTGCTCACTCAGCCAGAATGACTCGCGGTACACAAGTATAATCTGTGACGGTCAGCCGTGTGTATCAGGCACTGTACATATCTAAATAGCACTGCGTGAATCATGTAAAGAAGTGAATGGCCGCAGCTTTATCCACACCCTTGTGAATAAGGCAATGAAAAGCTCATTGGTTGAAAAAGGTGGACTTAACCAAGATCTGATTACGGAATTGACAAATAATTATAGTCTAGCCATCCGTAATAGTAACAAAGCTGATGAAATGCAGAGGGCAATAATGGCCACTTATCATATTACTTCGAGTGATGAGAAGCATCTTCACAAGTTGTGCACTTCTGGCTCCTCCACCTGGCGCAAGCATCAGAAGGCAGAAGCAGAAAGGACACCACTACCACTTAAGAAGTACGATCTTGCAAGCCAGATGCTGAAGCACTGCTGCCTGTATACAAGTCGCTTTCAGACCCTCGGTTGCTGGCATGGTGCCAAGGCGGCAGGACACAAAATGCTGCTGAGAACTTGCGATCTGTCGGCTGGTCGATGTCAAAAGACCAGCATGCGTCACTTTTTGCTTTGGAAACAGCAGTCCATGAGGCTGTTCTAAAGTACCATTCAGGCAACTTGCGAGCATATGATGGAATGTGTGCTACACTAGGCATCCAGCCTGGTGTCCCTGCCCTCCCCAAGGGCTGCTGAAAAAAAAGACTGCCAGCAAGTGAGGAAAGCTTCGAAAGCCCATCAAGTTTGTAAAAGAGGCCCAGAAAGGCACCCAGTGACAATGACACCAAGTTTTGTAGCCCTGTTGCCATTTGACTTCTTCAAAAATGTTGAGGTCCATTTTCTCGAAATAATTTTTTGTGCCTACCACCTTGCTTGCAGAAGGCATGGCACAACAACGGCTAGAGGGATTTTCACCCCCTTTGTTTTAGTGTAATCCCTAGAATGGGCTTTAGGCCAAGACAGTCCTAAATTTTCTCTTTCGGGTTCTTTTTCTTTTTTTTTTTCATTATGCAGGCCGAGTGTCTGATGTTATGCAGTAGTGTGCACGTGATGTTGCTTGTAAAATTATTAAAAATTAAAGCAGGAATTATAACGTTGTTTTAGACAAGTGCAGAACTGAGAAAGTATCAAACGTGATTTGAGCCACTTAGCGTGTGTTATCACTACACTAGGCTTTCCACAAGCAAGAAACATGTAAATTTTCATTAATTAAGTGTTGGGGATATTCATATGAAACCTTACATACCTGCCAACTCTTCCGAATTTTCTGTAAAATGTACAAATTTGGGCCCATCTTACGATTTTACGAATGTCGGCTCAATTTTTGCGGAAAATTTGTTACGTAAGTGCGTCCCCAGAGACAACAGCAATTTCGGGTTGATGCAGTAGGCAGTGTCTGTATAAGAGGCAGTGGCCTTTCATCTCGCCTGTCACCTTCGCTAGGCTTTTTTCGCGAGTATGCCCTGTTTTGTTGGCCTCGCTTTCTTTTTTGTGTGACCTGCTGCTGCATCCCACGCAGTGCGACTTCGGCACTGCGGTGTTTCATAGCTGTAGCGGCTGCAAAGTATGATAAGCCTCGTCAGTACTAGCATACCTGCCAACTCTTCCGAATTTCCGTAAAATGTACGAATTTGGACCCATCTTACGATTTTACGAATGTCGGCTCAATTTTTATGGAAAAGTGGTTATATTCACGAAATTATTTTTTAAAATTCCTAATGAAGTCACACCATTGCTGGTGGGCGAGGGCGCCACTTACATAGGGGCGCATAGAGATGGGGATGTGCGACATAACCTTTTTTGTCTGCAGAGTAAGGACATTTTTCACTGTGTGACGTTGCCTTCGTCATCACGTCGTTGGACGACCCGATGACGGCCGGACGTCGCTGGTTGTCGTTACTCTCAACATAGAGACCCACCTGTACATAAGTGGCACCCCCAGAGACGACGGCGATTTCGGGTGGATGCGGCAGGCACAGGTTCTGTATCAGAGGCTGTTTCTTGTCGTCTCGCCTGTCACCTTCGCTAGGCTTTTTTCCCAGAGTATGACCTGTTTTGTGGGCCTCACTTTTTTTTTGTGCGATGTGCTGCTGCATCGAGCGCAGTGCGACTCCGGTACTCCGGTGTTTCGTAGCCGTAGCGGCTGTGAAGTGTGATGGCGTGCTCGAAGCCTCATCAGTACTAGACTCCATCAGTGCTTCTAAGTGTGTTTGTGAAGTCGTACTCCTCAGCAGAATTCCCGTCCCCCCACCCCTGGTTGCAAGTTTACGAATTTGAAAGTCTTGAGGTTGGCAGGTATGGTACTAGACTCAATCAGTACTTCCAAGCGTGTTTGAAGTCGCACTCCTCAGCAGAGTTCCTGTGCCCCCCCCCCCCCCCTCGGCCCCGGTCGCGAGTTTACTATTTTGAAAGTCTTGAGGTTGGCAGGTATGCTTACAATTGTATATTTACTATCATTTTCAATGTCTGTGTCAGATTTCAGCACACTGCAGCAAAAAACAAAAAAAAAAAAGTTATTCGCGATCTCCTCATCCCACCTTAAAATGTGAGCTGTAAGCCCAGTTTTTCATGTAGTATAACCATATTGACCCCTCTACTTTGTTAAAATAATAAACAGAGAATTAGTTTGACATGGCAGAGAATTAGTTGGACAACCATGTCATGGCCCCTTTAACTGCAGCTGCAAGTGTCTGTGTGTACTGTCGAACCCTTGTTGTTGTTGCTTTATGTTTCAATTATATATTTGTTGAGCTATGAAAGTTTGTGTTCTCATTTGAGAGTATCAGCATTTGAGATTTAAGGAATATTTCCAGAATGCAGACCATATGTTTTGACCACTGCGTACGCACTTTCGTTCCAGACTTTGACCTGTATTCTCTGCTCACCAATGATTCGGAACGATCCGTGAGTACTGTTTGATTCTTTATTATGTGTTTGCGTTTATTTTTCGTCGGGTTGTCGTGTCTGGTCTTTATAGCATAATGAGTCATATTCCAACTGGCGAGTGATTGTTCTCGTTTTCTGGATAGTATTTTCACGGCTCAACCAAGACTTACAGTATGGTGCACTCTTAAAAGGAACTTACTGTTTATGTTCACCACTAGTACAGCTTGTATACAATATGAAAACCTACAAAAGATTTTTGCATGCATAAGTATACTTGACTTGTCATGTTGTCCTTCCTTCCTTCCTTTCTTTTTGCCATAAAATTGAATAATGTTGCTACTGTACAGTTGAACCTTATAATAAAGAAGTTGCATCAGACACAAAAATACCTTCGTAATAGCCATTATTTCAATATGGAGATATTTGTTACCCACTATTGGCGCGAAACATTTTATATTTAATAGCCATTATTTCAGTATGCATATATTTGTTACCTGCTATTAGCGAGAAACATTTTATATTTGCTTTGTTATGTCCAATAATTTATTCTATATCTATATTTCTTCATTTGATTGTGGCTCGACTCTGTTGGCTATTTACCAGTTGGGTGTTTCATTTAAGAGTGTACCTTACTGTGCATGTGTCAAGTCAATTTGCCCAAGCAGGTTTTTAAGGGCTGTCTGATTCAGAGCTCAGATGCAGCTCTCGTCTTTAGATACAGCTTCCTCCTAGTTGGGTGAAAGCAAACAAGCAAAAGTTACTAACAAAACTCAAATCTGCTCTTTTGAGACAAGGCCAAGCTTTGCAGGAAGTTCCTTATTAATGGTGTACGTAGTACCATATTTTCGCACGTATAACCCGTCCCCTACTGTAGTGATTAAGAACCTCTCGGTACGAGGTCGGAAACTCCTCGATATCCCGGTCGGCGTCCCCGTGGCCCCCAGCTCCGTCCGCCGCGATTTGGGTTGTGTTGGTAACTCCTCCGCTGGGGTCCCGCACAACAACGGTGGCCACAACATCTGGGGGATCGCGTCGCGGCGGGTAAGCTGCCTCGCGACGAGATGGGCGCGCTCGTTGTGGTTTGGCGGGATGTCTGTGTGTTTTCGGCCGTTAGTATTGTTGTTGACGTTGTTGTCGCGGCTGTTGTCTTTGTTAGTGTCAAGCTCCCCGACATGCGCGGGGAACCATTTCAGGGACTTGTTCGTAATCGTGCCGGACACGAAGTCCCCGGCCCTGGCGTTGAGCATGCGCGCCACATCCGCGGACACCCAACCTTTGGTGTAGTTCCGGATCGCTGATTTGGAGTCGCTTATGATCAGGCTATCCTCCCTACATCCGTGGAGTACCGCGAGGGCTATCGCCATCTCCTCCGCTGCTTCGGCCGACGGCAGCCTCGCTGATGCCGTGACTCGGGTCCTTCCCTTCGTATCTACGACCGCCATGGAGAAGGTGGGCGCCGCCACCGTCGGCCGGACGTGTCGTTGATGTTGCCGCTGTTGCTGCTGCCGTTTTTGTCGTCGTAGTAGTAGTGATGGTGGTGTTGGCATCCCCGGTTCGTCTCGCACATTTCGTTGTAGAGGCGGTGGTGGTCGTCGTCCCTCGTCGCCATCAACGTTACCGGCGGGCCGCGGGTACCTGGCTGCATCGACGAAGAGGACGCCTTCTCGTCTTCCGTGCTCCTCGAGGATTGCTACCGCCCTGCGTTTACGTCTTTGCACGTCATGCACCGGGTGCATGTTCTTCGGCATGTTATCCGTCTGTATGACGCCCCTGACTTCCGGTAGCAGTGTTTCCTTCAGTCCCCGCGCCTCATGATATCGAATCCCGAGCAGCTCGGGGATTCGTCTTCCCGTTCTGGTGCCCGACAGCCTCTCCAGCTGCGCTATTCTCTGCGCCTCGGCGACCTCCTTGAGCGTGTTGTGTACGCCCAGCTCGAAGAGCCTGTGGGTTGGCGTGTACTGGGGTACCCCCAGGGCGGTCATGGACGCCCTGCGGATCGCCACGTTCAGCTTGTCGGTTTTGCTCCTGTTCCAGTCGGCATACGCGGCGACGTACGATATGGGGCTCAGCGCGTACGCCTTTATCAGCCTCGTCACGTTGTGTTTCTTCATTCCTTTCCTCTTGTTCGCGACCCGCCGCACGAGTTGCGTGGCGGCGGCCACTTTCTTCTGCAGTCGGGCAATCAGCTCGCGGTTTGCACCGTTCTCTACCAGCCACAGGCCGAGCACTCGCAACTTGGACACCGTCGGTATTCGGGTCCCCTCCCTCGTTCTGACGCGGGCGCCCAAACGACGGGTGTCGAGCACGCCCTGCGGGAGGGGTCCTTTCTTGCGCGGTCTGTGGAGTAGGATCTCTGACTTGTCGGATGAGCAGACGAGTCCCGTGTCTTCAAGGTGCCACTCCACCTCCCGGACGGCCCGCTGCAGCCGGTCTTGCATTTCGCCGACGCTCGTGTTCTCCGTGGTCCACACCGTCACGTCATCTGCGTAGATCGTGTGATTGATGCCTTCTATCGCGTCGAGACGCTCCGGCAGGCCGATCATGACGAGGTTGAAAAGCATGGGGGAGAGTACTGAGCCCTGCGGCGTACCCGCACCGCCCATTCAGACCGTTGGCGGCGTGGCCCCGTTGATCTTGACCGTCGCCTCGCGCCCATTCAGGAAGCTGTTGACACATATCGGTGGAGCCTCGCCCCGAGATCGAGTCGGCTGATCTTGTCCAATATGGCCATGTGCTTCACAGTGTCGAAGGCGCTCTTGAGGTCTAGCCCGATCAAGGCGCGCACGTGCGTGCTCGGAGCGTTCACGACCTGTTCCTTGATCTGCAGCATGGCGTCCTGCGAGGAAAGTCCCTTCCGGAAACCGATTATGTGGGTGCCGAAGGCGTCCTGCTTCTCGAGGAGCGTCGTCACCCTGTTGAGGCAAGCATGCTCCATCACTTTCCCGACGCAGGACGTGAGGGAGATCGGCCTCATGTTTCGGACCTCTAGCGGTTTGCCCGGCTTCGGTATAAGTATAACGTCCGCGGACTTTCCCTCTTGCGGAATTCGGCCCTCCTTCCAGCACGCGTTGATGTAGTCGCAGAGCTTCTCAATGGCGTCGTCGTTCAGGTTCCTCAGGATTTTGTTGGTGATCCTGTCAGGACCAGGCGACGATTTGGTCTTCAATAGCTGGAGGAACGCTCTAATTACCTGCACGGAAAAGTCCGCGTCCAGCTCCTCGTTGGGAACCCTGCGGTACTCGGGGTGACCCTTCCCTTCCGGTCGAGCGAGGTGCGTCTGCACGATCTCCTCCGCGAAGGCTTCCGAGCTTCCAGCGTAGAATTTCACTTCTCTTCTGTCGTTGTAATGGGGAGGCCGCGTTTACGGTGGTATGAGCCATTGCTTAAGGGGGCATGAGCCATTCATGAGCAACTAACGACGTGTCCTAACGCGTTTGAGCAACGCCGCCGCGAAGGCGCACGGGAAAGGGCTCGTCGTCGACGTGCCGATTCTAGCGTGAGGGCTTCTTAAGCCCAGGCGAAACGTCAGCGAAGAGCCGCCGACCCCGAGTTGCGGGAGCGCGATGTTGAGGCCAAACGTCAGCGTCTTCTTGCCATCCAGGAACCCGACAACGGTGGTGCACGCCTCGGAAACGCTAGCCCCAACTTCCCCGGTGCGACGGCCAGGTTTCAATGCGAGGTTCTCAATCGGAACGTTCATGATAGACATGTTCGGTTGGGTGATGCCCAACGACGACACGCCCATTCTCATCGTGGGGGCAATATTCACTACAGCAGACCCACCATAGAGCTTCGCTGGCTTCCATCTTCACTGTAGTGGAAGGGCTCTGAATTTTTTTTAGTTGTTCTTTCCGCCCTAATAAACGGCTGCTTCTCTACCTGCTCTGCTTTCTTGATCTTCAGCAGGTATTAAGGCAGCTTCGTGCAAAAAATAAAGAACGAAACATGCTTATTATGAGCACTCAGCAACAATGATGAAGATGATGCGGATTTTTATTGGGATCCTTTTTCAAACGGGAAGGCCACAAACGCTCACGTAGCGTGCTTGATCTAATCAGGCTTTACTATATCTATCGCAGTCTACAGGAGCACGACTTCACCGTTTCATATAAAAGCGGTCGACGGCACGCCGACGCAGACTGCCTTTCGCGGCTACCGTTTCCCACGACGGACTGTGACGCGGACAATTTCGACCACTACATCGTATCCTTGGAGCCAGCATTACCTAATCTAAGTACCTTTAAGACTGAGCAGCAAAACGACGACACTTTAAAGAAACTGCTGGCTGCCAAAAAGACATCAACAGCCAATCGCTTTTGCACACGTGATGGGCTTATAGCCTTTCGTCTATCTCTCCTTGACCTTTTCTGCGAGAAGGACCTTACTGTGGTGAGTTGAACAGTGACCTCATTGAGTAAGTGTAACGGATGATGTAAAAAATCTAATTATATAATAACACTGTCTCTTACGTAGTTTTACTAAAGATAGAGAAGCCATAACGACTTTGCCACTGTAAGATGTTCCAATGAAGGAGGAAACAGTCAATTGCTCAATGCCGAGTGAGATGAAGTCGGTCCCTCTCCCCTCTTTTGGACGATGACTATATTCCAGCATGTCTACACCAGTGTTTTAGTACATTGACATAAAGATAGAGTTAAACCTCCAATTAACGAAGTCAGTGAGACCCGAGAATTGTTTCTTTAAAACGAGAACGTTTAAACGTTTACGCTAATAATGTAATTTTATGTTACATAGCAGAAAATGACTTGGCATAAAATGTTTATTCAAGCACGAAAGAAAGTTTGTTCTTGCTTTATTGAACTTTGTCAGCTGTAGGCGTACTCATTTATTGTATAGGAAGCGAGCCCGCTGAGCGCGTCTGCTTTTGAGTGCCGACACTGCAGCTGGTGATGTTGGCCACACCCCGCAATGGGCAGTTTTAGGAACAATCCACCGCAAACCGACATGCTAATGCGTTCACTGTAGCAATATGTCAATTTTGAGGCATTTCGAACACAACAAGTTTTCTTATATTTTCCTCAAAAACGTAGTTGAATCCGCGAGGCTTTCAATTCACTTCATTGACTTGAGGTTTTCAACGTGGAACCGAAGCCACTTCACTAAACCGAAAATTCGCAATATCGAATTTCGTTAAATCGATTATTGACTGTGCACAAGTATGCCGGATATTGCTAAATTTTGGGGAGAATATTTACATGGAGGGTCGGAGAGCAATATCGTAAAGTGTTGATTGGCGTGTGCGACAAAATACTGCGAGTGCCGGCCAAGATGCCCACTTCGGCTGAATCTTTGCGCCTACAGCTAGCAGTGCCACGTGTTCTCGGAAGTAGTTTATTATTATTATTATTATTATTATTATTATTATTATTATTATATTATTATTATTATTATTATTATTATTATTATTATTATTATTATAACGACGACGAGGGGGACAAACGAAAATCCTGTGAATATTGCGGAAAGCCCGGTTGATCCCAGTTGGAAGTGCTGAAAGAAGGGAACACCAAAGCTTGGCGGATCGCCTATAAGCTTCTTGCATCGAGGATGGATTCCTGAAACTGAAGAACGGCGAGAAGGTCCCCGTCGTCAACGCAGGGCTCACAGAAAGGTCCACTGAAATCTCTGAAAGGCTACCCGTGGCCACAGGCTTGGTAGGAAGCACGGAAGTAAGTGTCCTCAGAGGCACTGGCTGCAACACAGTCATCGTCAAAACAAGCCTGGCCAACGAGGAGGATTTTATGGGGTCTAAAGCACCAGTCTACCTTTTCGGCCGCTGTGTGCGGATGTTGCGCGAAGCTTGGGTGGTTGTCGATACACCGTACTATTCGGTCCGACTTAAGGCGAAATGCATCAAAACCCCATTTACGACCTCGTTCTGGGGAACGTAGAAAGCGTAAGACCGGCCAATAAACCAGATTTGCGCTGGGATCTCCCTGCAGCAAAAGGGGGTTCTGAGGAACATGGATGCGCCACAAGATACAGCGGTGGAAATTCCAACAGATGACATCGCCAAGAATGCCGCTCGAGGGGATAAAATGCCTTAGGCAAACCCCGTTATTACTCGTTCGCTGAACAAGGGACAAGCAACTCAGGATTCCCCAAGGCTCCCGAGGCGTCCGCAGAGAGGCACCGGTCGAGCCGCAGAAAAACTAGCCGGCCTTACGAACATGCTTCAATCACCTTGACGTTTAACAGTGCAACAAGAATGGGTACCGCCACCTGTTCTTCGCAGAAGATGGTGTACTGCAGGGAAAGTGCGTGTCGAAGTCTGGCGATGAGTTCACCCAAGTTGCCGTTCCCGAAAAATTATGTGTCGCGGTGATGGGACTGGCACATGACAGCGCAATGGGAGGACTTCAAGGGGTTAACAAAAGCCTCTCGAAGATTCGGACCGAAGTCTTCTGGCCGGCAAAGTGCCCCGATGTGAAACGCTTCGTGGCGTCCTGTGACACCTGCCAGCGCACGGCGCCCAAGGGTCGCACAAGAAAGGCCAAGGTGCCGATTATTGCTACCCCTTTTGAGAAAGTGGCAATTGACATTATCCGCCCGTTGAATCCCAGATCTGCTCAGGGTAACAGGTATATACTTACCATGGTTGACTATGCCACCCGTTAACCCGACGCCATGGCGCTCTCAAGCGTGGAAACGGAAAGGGTAACCGAAGCGCTGGTCGAAATGTTTTCGCGCGTCGGTGTGCCACGCGAAGTCCTCCTTGACCGAGGCACTAACTTCACTTCCGAAGTGATGAAGGAAGTCAGCCGCCTGCTGTCCCTGAAAGAGCTCCCCACGACCCCATACCATCCGATGGCGAACGTTCAATGGGAGGCTCAAGCAGGTGGCGAAACGCAAGTGCCAGGAGAAACCAATGGACTCCATGGTGTAGTTACCTCGCACCGCTCTTGTTTGGCTACCGCGAGGTGTCTCAAGAAAGTCGGAGATTTTTCCCATTCGAACTCTTGTACGGAAGAAGCGTTCGGGGACAACTTGCAGTGCTGAGTGAGTCTTGGCCGGATACGTCCCTCTCGGAAGGGTTGAGGACTACGTACGGGTACGTCATTGCCCCACGGGAGAAATTAGAGCATACTTGTCAACTGGCTCACGAAGAACTGGAGCGAGCGGGAGAACGGTACGGCAAGTACTACAACCTGAAAAGCCGAAAGTGGTCGTTTAAACTCGGCGAGCAAGCGCTGATCCTCTTGCCCACTGACAACAACAAGCTTCTAATGCAGGGGACGGAGCCCATCGCCGTTGTTATCAGAAAGGGCAACGTCGACTGCGAAATCGATGTCAGACATTCTACAAAGGTATTCCACATAAATATGCTCAAGCGCTACCTGGCACGGGAACCAGAGGTCGCTGGATCACTTGTGCAGGCATCACTTGTGAAGGCCAAGAGAGCGGAGATACCGAGCTCTTACAACCTCCTCAGGCACCGACAGAAGAAGTCTAACATTTATTGAGATAAAAGGGAAGGGGTTTAGGAGCTAGATGGGTGGGGCCCCAAGTTCAGGACTGCACTGGCTTTTGCCGCCAGCCGGACGTGGCCCAGAAACGCTAGTTGCACTTCCGGGTCCGAGCTAGCGAGGAGTGCCTCGCATTGCTCCAGAGAGTTATCTATTCTATACCTATCCTGTAAGGAATTAAGTTTCTCTGGTCTTTTACTACATCCCCATCAGATGTGGTAGAGGGTCGGTGGCGAGTCGCGACACCACGGACAATTGTGCTCATAGAAAGTTTAAAAAATTTTGTGCAATCGCAATAAATTTGGATAGACCCCCGTTTGAATTCTACGGAGGTCCATTGCGTCTTCCCCTTCAAGAGATTTGTGCGTCATATTTCTGCAGTGCGCGTTGTTGTTGAGCAAGAATCTCGCGTGGGGCCAACCGAGCAGGATCACTGTCTTCCTTCTCGCGAAGGCCATCCTGCGTCGTTTGGGGTGGTTGTAATTGGGAGGACGGCTGGTGCTCCGCTCGGTTCGTGAGCTCTCGAGCTAGAGCGTCCGCCCTCTCGTTACCCTCTATAGGCCTGCATGTCATGGGCTCCAGACCAACCTAATAGTGTTTTAAAGCGAAGCTTTCTATGTCTCACTGATTCGTCCGTGAGCGCCGAAAATGCACTGCAGGAAAGCCAACTTACACAATGGAACTATATCTGCGCACACAATAGAACAACGGCGCATGACATACGTATCGTAGAACACTACAGTTTACATTCGCAGTTGTACCGATAAGAACAATGGGAGCTGCAACGCCACGCTACCCAGACGAACTGTATATCTGCCGTTGCCGATACACGGGATCGGCCTTACGGGCACGATCGCGCTCCCGCTTACGTTCGCTTACGGCAGCCTCTTTTGCCGTGCGCAGCGCACGTGGCCTACCCAGGTTGGCGGCCGGGAATGCATTGCGTGACGCGCGTAATGCAACGCAGATATATATAGTTCGTCTGGGTAGCATGGCGTTGCATCTCCCATTGTTCTTATCGGTACAAATGCGAATGTAAACTGTAGTGCGCGTATCGGCAACGACAGAGCCTCTGACCGTCTACCATAGCAATCACAATACCATGCAAGTGTAGAGTCGACCGTGAAAGTGTGAGTGTGTGCGTGTAATCAACGGCAACATGACCTAAAATGAAGGCTATACAACTTAACGAAACGTGTCTTTCTTCAACGTCAACGTTCTGGTTTTGACACGTAAAACCCTGGAAAGAAGAAGAAGAGCGTTCAAAAAATACAATACTAAACAAGCAATCAAATCACATATGCATCGCGTCGGGTCGCTGAGCATTTCTTGGGTTCGTTGCGTGGTCGTGGGCTTTGGACTTTGATTCAGTTTGCATTGGAGAAAGCTTCGCGTTCAACCATCTTTCTTTAAGAAAGAGGATTTGATTTTTTTTTTCAGTTCCCTTCCTAATAGGTTGCGTATTTTGAATGGGAGGCGGCCCTCAAGCACAGACGTTCCGGCACGTGAAATTATCAGAGCACCTGACAGCACCATGCACAGCGGGTAGAGGTCACCGCGTGGCTCGAAAAATATCACCATATTGTTTCAAACCTCCCCGAATTTTGGCCAAATGCAAGCTAGAGTTAACAACCGAACGCCCTGTTCACGTCGGACAGTACCAAATGCCGTTCGCCGTAAGGCAGCGGAGGAGGTAGCGGGCATGCTGGCGCTGGGTTAGCTTGAAAGATCCGAATCTCCTTTCAA
>NW_023606802.1:0-40001 GCF_013339745.2 Dermacentor silvarum | reverse complement strand
TGCGTGGCTCGAAAAACGTTGACTTCGCGGGAAACAGCCAGAAAATGCCTCGTGTGTGTAGTGTTGAGGGCTGTATAAATGGCCCAAGGCGCTTGATCAGGGGCAGCGGCAGTGTTGACTCGATTGTGTCGTTTCATGTGGCGTCGCTCCGAGAGCCCCGGCTCCCCGGCGTTCGCAATGGCTCAGTGCTCTGCCGATGATAAAACGGCAAAAGAGCCGGAGAAACCGATGGTGTGCTCTCTGCATTTCTCGCCCTCGGATTATGTGTATAATCTTGCCCTCGGGAAGTATCTTGGCGTGCCCCAGAGGCCAGTCCTTTCTCGGGCAGCTGTTCCCTCAATGCGACCTTCATCAAACCTCCTACCGGTGGGGCTGCAGCAGCAAACTGGCGGCTCGGTGAGTGCTGAATGTCATTAAATAAAGCCACGAAATAACCATACCGAGTACGTGCACAACTTTCTACGCTTGTTCTGTCGGGAACATCGTCGCCTGGCGGACCGGACGCTTCGCCTCCCATCGACGAAAACGAAGCTCTGCATTCCGCCGGCGCGGCCGGCGGTTCACCGCCATCGCACGCGGAAACACCTACCGCTCGAGCACAGAGGATCATTTCGCGCTCCGTTTCGCTGAATATCGCTGAAATGCAGTCCTGCTTTCCTGGCGAGCGCTTCGTTGCAAGGTTCAGCGGCAGCTACGGTATCCATCGCGGCGAACGCAAACGCAGCGACCATGCATGCAGCCATGATTCATCCAGCCCAGCGCCTCGGCCGTTTACGCAAGCGGTGACGTATCATGGCGCATTCTGATTCGCTGAGAGCAATGCAATCTGTGACGACACTGCTTCAGCGCCAAATCTGGGGTGAGAGAAATTGAGGAAGAGATATTTGGTCTTTGTTTACGAATTTCTCCGCTAATAACTCATATTTTTGCACCCAACAAAAACTGCATGCATTCCTGAAGGTCCCTCTTTTATTCCAGCTCAACTTCCTGTTTCTCTTTAGTGTCCCTTTAAGCTGTGCATCCTGAAACGCGTGACGTCATACTTGTGCTCGTTAGAGAGCTCAAAGATATGCTACATGGTATATTATTCCACCTTCCTATTTTTTTTTCGTGACAGTTTTCTTAAATTTCGCCTGTGGCGGAGAGCTCTGTTCAGCGTTTGCAGGATCTCTGGAAGAAACTGAAATTACTCGTATGAGCAATTGCAATGTCCAGATAGCTGATTAGAAAGGTTCCGTAAATAACTTATTCTGTTAACTCCAGGGCATAGTCGTAATTGAGAAATCATAGCCCTTCAGTATAGCACAATCACGTCAGCTTAGCAAAAATCCCGACTAGCACCACTTAGACTAGAGACTAGCAACCGTGCTTAAAACGTGCTTAAAACACATTTGCGTTCCAGTTTACATATTCCCAAAAGCATCCATGAAGCAGTTTGGAATTATCTTAAACGGAAGATCAATGCATATTCAACAGATTCTTGGGACGGATGACTTGAAATTGGTGCTATAGTCTCGGGATTTCTGCTAAGCAGGCATTACTGCTTGGCTTCAGTTTAGCGATTGCAAGCAACTGCTCAAAAGTAGTTAAGGAGCAGTACGAACGTAATGAGTAAATTTTTAAATTAGCTGCCTGCGTAAGCGATTTGTCGTGCAAATATCCTCTTACTGTGATCCACCATGAACAAGCCTAATCGTGCTATACGCTTCACGCGATTTCTAAAAAGGAAATCTGCCTCGATCTAAAGAAAGCACCCGGTATAACAACTTTCGCTTTGACTGCATCAGGTAATGAAGTTTACCACAAGAGCAGCTTGGGCTCGTTGGTAAATAACGTCGGAACAATAGCGCAAACTTGAGACATGGACAGGGTCTTGCCTCCTCCGTCCCTGTCTACTAAAGTTTGCGCTATTGTTCCGAGGTAATGAAGCGCATCCGCTGTTTCAAAGCAGCGGGGATTGGTGCTCCCGGTTCACTGAATAGTCTAGTAAGCGTGTTCAGGATGAGATTGGCGTTTCTTTAAGCGGCACGTGCGTGGATAGATCTGCTTAGATAAGAGGCTTTCCATGTGAAGATAAGACCTGCGAGTAAAAAGAGCGTCTCAGTAGTCAAGAGAAGAGAAAAACACTGCTGTCTCCTGCAACAATCGCGGTAAACGCACTATAGCGTGTAGGGTAAAGGTTCTTGTCTGTCTCGATTTCCATTATTTTAAAACGGCCGCTGCAACGCAATAGACCCCTCAAATCTAAATACTCATAGGGTCGACTTCTAATGCGTTAAGCTATACTTATAGACTGCGGGCTTCAACTGGGAGGAGCCATTTTAGGATGTTGCAGTAGATATATCTTTTCTAGCGGCCGCATTACGAGCGATGTGGATACTGCTTAAACTCACTCGTTAATAAATTATCACACGTTGCTCGTTAATTATAAATTGATTAAACCCACTCACTGAAATCATCGACCGCTCAGTGCTCGAGGCGCGTACGCTTAATACGAAACTGCACAGTTTTCACAACATGCGTGTCCTTAAAGGCCCCGTAACCAATCCACGCAGAAAATTGTTGTATTGGAACTTATACAAAGGCGTCGTTGTGGTAGCTTTCTACTTGAGCATAATTTGTTTCCCGAAGGTTTCAGTAAAAAAACAGAAGCAAATGAAATGTGGCGCGGCGGTGGTGCGCGAAGGTAACGTACTTCAACCCGCAGCAGGGGCTCTCTTCGGTCGCCGCTGCCATTGTGATCAAGTACAGAAAGATTTCGGACACACGATTATCATCGCATTATCTAAGCGCATGGCTTGTTTTCACAGCCCAAACCTGGCGAGGGGCCATTTTAATCTTCAGCCAAAGCTCGGTCAAAAAAATCCTTGGGTTTTACGTTCTAAAACTAACCACGAACTGAATACGAGGCGCGCCGTAGTAGGGGGTTCTTTAACGTGCACGTCACACATGGTAGACACGTTTTTTTTTTTTGCATTCTGCCTCCATCGGAATGCGCTCGCCGCTGTGGGGTCGAACCCGCAACCTCGGGCTCAGCAGAGCCGCGCTATTGGCCACAGCGGCGGGCATTATACAGGACTCGTGTGTGCATACCTTGCGCAGCAGAGTATGCGAGATGCGCCCGATGCCATCGCTGAACAGGTACTCGCGGTGCAAGACATCGCCGCCGGACCGGCGAATCGTCGTCGTTTTCTTGATGTCCGGCTCAATGCTCGTGTGGTGGCGCTGAACGGTGAGGAAGCCCAGGGACTGGGAGAAGGCCTGCGGATTGAGCAAGGACGCGTGGGCATTTTTTTTTTTTTTTGCGAAAGTTGATGTACACGTTAAAAAAAAACATTGCAGACGCCAAATTCGCAACCCCGTCAATCCACAACCAAAACGGATATCACATGCACGAGTCTGTAAACTTTAGTTAGGGTCTACATTGGAGAAACACGCATTAGTTTGAACCTCACGTCCATATTTGATTGATCGGCTATCAGTGAAGTTGGGAAGGGTGTACTATATAGGTCTTTTTTCTTTATTCACATAATTTTTCAAGAGCGCCTGCGGCACGTAGACTTTTCTATTCCTTCAGCTGGACCAAGAGGCGGACATTATTTGTACGAGAAATCAAAGTGCATAATTGACAAATTATCAAAAATGTCGCTAATGAACTTCACGGCACATATTGCAGCTTGCCAAATGTAGCCGATTAAGTTCGCAAGGAATGAATTAAGGATTAAGTTCGCAAGGATTAAGTTCGCACTTGGAACGAATTCTAAGGACGACACCAGTTGCGTGGTGTGCGTTCCCAAGGTGGGCAAGTAAAACGCATTGGTGCTCCAGTAATTTCTCAGCTTCAATGCACAAAAAGGAGTTTTGTTCAGCGCGCTTTTACCGCAAGTTTGACGCGGCTTATATATATATATATATATATATATATATATATATATATATAGTTTCAAAGTTCTATTAAATTGTGAACTCGCTGGCTTCCATTCGAGAATTTCGATATACGCGCTTTAAGTACATACCTATTCAAATAGTCGATTAATAAAATTCTGATAAGTCACTTATGCTTGTTGATTTATTGTTGAATTAATGAATTCATATGTCTGAATCTTTCTTTTAGTTTTCCGTTTTTTGGCCATTTATGTATATGCAATGAAATTTTGAACCTTCTCTTTTCATGAATCAAGCACGATTCGAATCGTTTCAGTCGATGCGAATGAAAACAATTTTACTGTGCCGATTTATATAGGAGCTCCATTAAAAAAAACAAAAAACAGCTTCCTCGTAAACGACGAGTACGTCAAGATGAAGACATGCAAAAATGTTCAGGGAGAAGCACTCGCTAGAGGAGAATGAAGACGTCTGTAGAAGAGCAATCTGGTCACGTCAGGAACAATATTTCCGGAAGAGCATAACTTAGGGCTATGCACAAATCACAAAAGCCGGGCACAATCGCTTAGCCATTATTTCGCTAGTATTGTAGGCCAATGTATTTATCGATTCGTTTTTTCTAGTAACACTAGCGGTAAATATAATAGAAAACCCCGCGATACATCGGTCGTGCCGCTACCGTCCTAATTTTTTAGTACGGTGAAGCGCGAAAGAACGGACAAAGTGAGGGGAGACATTCGGGACAAGCGCTACCGACAACTGAATTTTTACAATAAACGTTCACAGTTGTCAGTAGCGTTTGTCCCGGCCGTCTGTCTCGCCTAACTCTGTCTCGTCTTTCGCGCTTCACCGTACTCAAACATGTATCACCAACTGGCCCAAAATTCAACTCTTCTACCGTCTCAAGTTCATCTAACCGTACGTATCAGCGCTATTTAGAGTCCTCGTCACAAGCTTATACATTGAACCTGCTATTTTAGTTGGCGTGAGCGCACAAATGCTGGGGCGGATGCCAGCCTTTATTTCAGCAACATTGTTCATGCTGGTTCAAGCATAAGGAGCCAGTCCCAGCTACAATTTCAAGATTTGGGCAGACTTGTACACGTTACAGAAAAAAAAGTAACCGATTACAACAATAATTACTTATTTTAAAAATTTCATTGATTAACAGAATTTACTGCCCAACAAAACTAATTGAATTATTTAAAAAGTAATCGATTACGTTAACATGACTTTTCTCCCGACTTTTAAACCATTGCCATTACCATACAACAAATAGGACGAGCTTGCCCGACAGTGCGTCCTCTGCAGCCCTTCCCACGTTGTTTATCTTGATTAGGAATTGCTTTTTAACATTTTAATTGGTAATCTTGCCTCGAATTCAATGAAGATATCTGCAGCGACATTAAAACCTTGCTTGATGTGCGCGCTGGACAGAAGGGCTGTGTTGTGCTATGCCCAGCGCCTCCTCTATTTTTTTCAATGCCAGCCAGATGCGACCGATCCAACGGTTCACCACCCGCTTCGATCGCCCCTTCCTATACTCTCCCCCGTCGGATAGCGCTCGCGCCTGCTTTACGGTCGTGGGGGAGAGTACCCTCTGGACGGCGCCTCACGCGCCCACGACCTACGCACTTCATATACGTGAGGGCTGCGCAGCGCTACTGACAGCTACTGACAGCAGCTTGCAAAATAGGACTCAAGCGCGCGACGGGTATAAGATATCGCTGTACTAAACACGGCACATTTCGCGTTCATAAATTGCACGGTGCTCCAAACCTGTCCAAGCCGTGCCATGAACTTGGGCACGCTGTGGATGGCTGACAGGTCGCCGATGCCCGCACGTATCTTATCGGCAGTGCGACCCTCGGTGTCGCAAGCGTAGAACCAGACACCATGGCTGCGCAGCTGGCTGGTCGAGCATCCTAGGAACACGAAATGCCTGCCGCCGATCTTCAGGCCGTGCGTCAGCGGCGGCTTGATGACCTGGCGGAGCGAGAAGGAAACAGTGCATGAAGACATCTCTTCTCTGGCGCTGCCTTTTTATTGCGATAGCAATTATATGGACACTTCAACCGGATTTCTGCCGTCGCCGTCGCCGTCGCCGTCGCCGTCGCCGTGAGGTTCCCTATAGATAAAATCTTCGCCGCGTGCCGTATGCCCGAGCGGAAGCGTGCGGGGACGCGCGCTATCACGGAGAGCGAACGCACTCAATCTCCCACGCGCAAGCAAGGAAGCGGGAAGCCAGCGCCGGAGGGAGTGGGGGGAGGGGGGGGGGCGCACTTCCACTCTGCCAACAACCGCGCTCGTCGCTCGCTCGCACCGTCTCTTATCTCCACACGGCTCTGACCTTTATGCGCCGTGCATTCGCCGCTCAGTTTCCGTTGAAGCGATAGACCGCACGTACCTTCGGCCGCTGCTGCGGCGTATATATGCGCTTGCTGCCAGTGTTTTGACAGTCGTTGTCTGCAGTCATTCAGTGTGATCTATTCATGTTTGTTTATGCGCGCTCACACCACGCTTGTTCAATCAGTTGGTAATAGTCGGGCCACATTTTCCAACGCACGCTACACATGCAATGCTGCCCGGATCGGCAGTGCAGCGCTATAGGTGTGTCCCTTCGCACGCGCTGCCCACGGGAAGCGCTTCTCATCAACACCACCGTTTCACACGCGCCTTCTCGTGGTCATCGAGTCTCTCTTCATGTCGGTCTACTTACGCCGCAGCACACCTGCTTACTTAATCAGCTCATGTTTACTACAATTCATATTGCTACCAAAGCCGCTCACCTTACTTCGTATGGCATTGCTGTGTTGCTATCGCATTCATTGCTTCGCCCTTAGGGCGAAACTGTGACATTTTTTCTTTCAGGTACCATTCATCAGCCAAGGCGAGATTATGAGCAGCGAGATTATGTGAAGGTGTATACGCACGGAGGACGTTGGAGTGCAGCGATCATGGGCGGTTAATGCTCATGTATAAACACTAACACCACAGCACGTGGCATTGCAGTTGATTCGTGTGCCCGGAAATTGTTGTACAAACGCGTTGATCTCTTCACGAGCGCGCTAACTTTTACGTCGTTTCACAAATAAATGATGACGCGGTCGTGTTGCAGCCCGCACTCAAAGTTATTGCACCTTTAAGGGTGCTTGTTTGTGCCATGGCTAACGCACTTACTCTTAAGGCTATAAAAATTTTACTGGCACGACCGTGAGCTGTGATTAGAGAAGCCGTAGTTGAAACCTGCGCAATAATTTTGACGACTTGAAGAGCACTGAAATACCTGACTCAACAGTCTAACAAGCCATAGCTATAAAAATTTATTAATGCAATTTTCTGGCATCTGTAGCAGCTATCCTCAGGTTTACGTGCCACAAGAAGTGATTAAAAAAGACTTCATCTGTCCCCATAAACGATTCAATCTTGGCCCTTTTGGGTGGGTGAGGGTGGTAGTCATGGGACGAAAACAAAAGGGTGGTAAATTGTTTAGCGTAATTTGGATTCCGGAATGCGAACTGATCCGCCTACAGAAGCTTAAAAAATCCTTATCGCGCGTTGGTTTCGTGCAAGTTGAGCAGCCTGTGGCAAACGCAGCGCTAAGGAGCAATTATACCAGACGAAGCTAGGCGATAGGCTGCGCTCATCGGAATTTCTTTGACACCAATCCATAATAAATTCATATACTCATGAACGGTGCAAATACTGCGTCGGCATGGTGTAACGCAGATTAGCGCCACCAAAATAGATGCGAAAACAAGGAGACTTCGATGCGCTTTTCCGGACACATGCATCGCTCGATACCTGCTTACTCGAAGTTTTCTATATATCCCAGCAACAACACATGGCCAGCCATATTAGGTGCTTATTTTCAAATATTGCATCGCCCAAAGCTCGTAATCCAGGTCCTCGGACAGCTAGCGCTTCTCAATATAATGATCACTAAGTTACGGCCATATTTGCCTTCTGTAATGACAATAAACGGCAATGTTATGCCCCAGTAATAAAAACCGATCGCATGGCAACGATTCTGGCACTATAGTAGTACAAGGATTCACATAGTCGCATCGGTTCCACCTAGGTGATATAAAGCTCCCGCAGGGCGCTCTATGCGACGGGTTCATTTTGAACGAAAAGTATAAAGCGACGCTACACACTTTGCGGAAGGCAACGTAGTCTGCTGGAAGCTTTTGCACGGCACAAGTGGGTTGCCCGCGGCGAGGAAGGAGTTACCAAGACGAGGCAGCACAGCCGCGCACTTACCGCGCCCAGGAAGTCGTCCTTGCACGCTCCGAGCGAGAAAGACACGAGCTTGCAGTCGTCGTCGCGCACCACGATGCGTATCGCGTACTCGGTGTCGAAGTGCTGCAGCAGACGGCTCTTGCACACCAGCTGCGGGGGCAAGTAGACGCGTCGGGTGGGCGTCAGGATCACCTTGCGCACTTTGACCATGTGCGCCGGCAGCTCCTGGGCGATCACCGAGCCGGTGTAGGCGTCGTTGCGCAGCCGGTGGCCCCGGTAGCGCGTGTAGAGGCGGTCCAGTGCTGTGATGAACCGGAACACCTGCGCAGGCAGCATTCACGGCTTCTATCACCTTCAGGCACTGTGCGTATACAATTGCGCACGCCAGTATTACAGCGCATCAAATGCAGAACCACGGACGAAAATGACGAAATTCAAAAGTACGCGGCACGTCTTGTGGGGATGCGCGACTCTCACGCGTCCCCTGATGTTGTTTTCCCCGCATGGCTCCCGTAATCCGGCTTCGCCGCGTAGCTTTACGGCGGCGGAGTTGCGGCGCATTGCGAGAGATTGCGCGAGTGTCGCGATGCTAACGCCAGCGAGCGGCGGGGTGATTTGGGAGAAAAAGGTCGAAAGCTTTTTGGCTTGGGATCGGCGACCAACACGCACGAACGCTTCGCGCGTGCGCCGGCCCGCTTCGCGCGACCGTCGCGCGAGGCTAAGAGCAGGACACCGGTATGGACGAACACGGATCGTTCGAGCGCGCCACCGTTCACGTGACTGTACACGTGAACGACTAGGCGATGGTGTCATAGCATGGGGCGAACGTATTCGCTCGCTATCGGGTCGCGGTGAGTCGGACTTCCTTGATTTGTCGCGCGCCCGTGTGAATGTTCAATTGGTTGTAATTCGGCTAGTGTGCATTAGTGTATGAAAGGTGCAATAAATGCCCTTTTGATTGTTTGCACTACTGTTTTGTCGTTCCTTTGTCCCAAGAGCACATGTGAGACCCCACAGTCTTGAAGTACTTCCGATTGGACCTGTGCATTAAACGCTTTGTTGGTCAATGGGACATAAATGTCCCACCTGCAGCCACAAGCGAAAGCTGCCTCAATTGCGCAGAGAGACGTATGTAGCCCCATAGAAACAGGTAGCGCCATCTCTTAGAAGATAAAGCAACTATAATTCAAAGTTTTGTTGGTAGGTGGCAAGTAACAGTTCGTGTTGTTTTGCTTTTTTTATGTATTTTGGCAGTCGTCACTCTTCAAGCGCGTGAATTTAGTTGCTCTTGCGCCACGAATAAGTTGACCGGTAAGTGCAAAAATTATTTCTTGCACTCCAGTAATGCAGTTAGATCAATTGTAGACAGGTTTGGTATGAGAGTGAGCCATTGTTTTCAGCTACCTGCAAATATGCGGAACGTAGTGGTTGAAGACGTCTAGCACTACTACAGAAACGCCATGACATACCTGTTCTTTCGGGTAATACTGTGCAGGCAGCTCATCAATGAGAGGAACTTTCGCAAGGGTCGGCGCAGTCTAGTATATCACAAGAGAGGAAGCAAGAACTGCTGAATTATGACAGCGCGGTGCTAACAGACGTTTGGTTCAATGTGCAGGGGCACTACCCGTGCGCCGCCACTACGCGAAAAGGTGCCAATGGTGCTAAACTACTTCGCAGGAAACACGCACAATGCTTGTGTGTAAGGCCTGCCAAGTGCCTCTTTGCACTGCTTGCTTTCAACCCTTCCATAAAAAGCCGTAATCACCTCAGAGCCTGAAAGGATGAAGCCCAAAGTGTACAGAGGGACAACGTGTGTCCCACTTTCGCTCATGGCCTCAAGTTATCTGCGGGACAGGTGTTGTCCCGCAGATTTTTGTGAGTAAATGATTATTTCCGATTCTACATCTTTCTTGCATTATAGCCCTCCGCTATTGGCCAAAATTTTTTGCCCTGCGCTTACTATTCCTGCCTGTCACTCGACGTCAGAAAACTGCGAAAGCTTACCATGTCAAAGTGACGTGCAAGCATTAAACATACCATTAATATGCCGAGCAAAAGTGAACTTTTTTAGGAATAGTCAGAGACTGCCCAGTTCCGAAAGGAATAGAGGATCTCTGCCTAGATCACTGGCCACTCGGATCTGCCGGGGAGAATAAATTTGCGTATGATAAACATTTTAGACTGGCAGTATATAACGTTGTCGAGCCCTTTCGGCACATTTACGACATCGCTCTGCCAACTCCTTCGCTGAGGATCGGATTTAGCGGCATTTTTAACCTTCCGTGGCTCGCCGCCGCGATTTTCGACCAGTGACCGCAAGCTAAGCGAGGAGAAGTGGGCCAGTCGCAGACGCCAGTACCATGCACTCTCCTCATCCGGGTATCTACTTTCACTGCGTTAGCTCGGCCCCACCGAAACCCTCTCCACTGCTGCATGCTCCTCGCCTCTTGTCAGCCAATTAGATTTTTTTAAACTGTCAAGATAGGCAATGCTATTCGTTTTGAAAACAAACAAAAGTTATGTCCTATAAACGAGGGGACTGTTTGATTGGTTGGTTCAAACAACGCTACGGGTCACCGCCCGATGCTTGCGTCGGCAGTTACGCAAATTTGACGTCAGGAGGTTGGAATAAACACAGATTGGGGGAATAGTTTTACGTTATAGGGTCCCTGCTTCAAGGAATATCCTGGCTGACTGCACCCAACAACTAGGCGCTGATATCATTTGACAGCATGTGCGCAACTACAATAAACGTTGCAAAAATATAATAATTTGTTATCGCAGCGGGTTTGTCGAGTCCTAATTTACAGTACAAAGCCAGACTATAACAAACAACAAAATTGAAGTGCAAATGTTACGAATTTCAAAGGTGAAAAAAAAGTCGCAGTTTCGCCCGAAAGGCGAAGCATCGATTGCGATAGCAAATTATCAGAGAGCCATACGAATTAAGGATAGTACTTTTATCGGCCGTATCAAGTTGTAAACGTTCGCTTGCTAACTAAATTGACAAGCATGGTGCAAGGGTCGGCGCAGTCTAGTATATCACAAGAGAGGAAGCAAGAACTGCTGAATTATGACAGCGGGTGCTAACAGACGTTTGGTTCAATGGGCAGGGGCACTACCCGTGCGCCACCACTACGCGCAAAAGGTGCCAATGATGCTAAACTACTTCGCAGGAAACACGCACAATGCTTGTGTGTAAGGCCTGCCAAGTGCCTCTTTGCATTACTTGCTTTCAACCCTTCCATAAAAAGCCGTAATCACCTCAGAGCCTGAAAGGATGAAGCCCAAAGTGTACAGAGGGACAACGTGTGTCCCACTTTCGCTCATGGCCTCAAGTTATCTGCGGGACAGGTGTTGTCCCGCAGATTTTTGTGATAAAATTCTTGTACAGGAAATATATTTTTTTTTGCTCTTCTTCCATGTGGTACAGTTCATTTGGGGAAAGGTATAGCTGAAACTATGAGTAGATTTCTTGCGCCTGACAAAGGGTTAAGTTCGCGCATCGTATGCATATAAGGTGTTTTAGGAAAACGAGTTGGAGGGTACACGACTGAGTTTATTGTCAGTGTAAATATGTCGTCACGCGGCGGGTTTGTTCTTTCGTTGTTTTTCACAGTGTTTTACACCAGGCATCAGACATGTGTCTGGCAAGGTGCTTTGCGAGTATGCTCGCACATTAAATTGGCGATGCTCTCGTATCTGACTTTCCTGTCGAGAGTTCTTGCATGCAGTACACATTCCGTAAACTTGACAAAACTCGTTGGAGAATTGGCAGATTCTTAATATATTCTGCAGCCAGCTGTACCATTTTTTTATGATTCTGAAAACGCAATAAATCAGTGTATAAATGGAAATAATTGGCGCCTGAAGGAGCTTATACTTCGACTGCTAAACAGCTTGCTGAGTTCGCTCGTCGGCTTGTGATGAGAGTTTCGGCCCAAGTGTTCCTGTCGGTGTCGTGTAAACACTGGCGAATCGATTGCATTCAAGGTAGCGCGAATGGTCAGCCCGCTCGGAAGGATGCATTACAGCCGGATTACCTGGACTATATCGGGTCAAATTCGGGATCAATCATTTCGCGTTGGATTCGTGCAACCAGCACTAACAAGTCACGGAGAGGCGAGCAACCCCAATAATGACATTGGTACGACAAAGGGTACGCGCCGACGGGCCGTATATAGGGCACGTAAGGCTGTAGGTAGGGCTGTATGAGGTAAGTATAGTGATGTAGGTGCTGTAGAGCTCGTGCCCTACAGCTGCAACATGCTATGATTCAGACCATAACACACGTGTACAATGACCGTTTGTGTGACAAAAGATGCGGGCGAAAGGATGCGAAATACTATCACGTATAGACACCAATTGCAGTCTAGCAGTTTTCCCCATTTCTAAAATTAAATTAAAATATGAGGTTTTACGTTCCAAGACCACAATCTTGATTATGAGGTGCGTCGTAGTGGGCGCGTCCAGATCAATTTTTGCCAGCTGAGGTTGCTTAACGTGCGGCTGAATTTGAGTACACGGGCGTTTTTGCATTTCGCCTCCATCAAAATGCGGCCGCCGCGGCCGGAAAATCTTTGCCTATCTCTATTATAGTTTGTAAAGGAACCCATGCCTCTAACGACCCTGGACCAATCTTTTGCCCGCTTTTCCCCCACTAATACTCTAAATGTCTCCTTGCTTATCTCGACCACTGACCACTTAACGCTCTCATCGGCTTGATCCCCAGCGCTTTTGGAAGGTGTACGTTCCACGGTTATGGCTGGGTTGAATGAAAGCGTCGCAGGGCCATCAGAAGCCGGTTGCCTGTATGTCAGCATACGGTGAATACGCCACAGAAGCAAAAAAAAAAAAAAAAATTAGCAGTGGCTTAGCTCGGCTCTGCCAAGATATACGTAGCGTTCGGTCACATCATTCAGAACCGGTAGACCTGGTGGCATGGGCGGGTAACGATACCCATTGGTAACGCTAAAAAGTGGAATCTTCTGCTTAACGAAAAAGTTCTTGCACGTTGTACAAACCCGCGCCACGGTTTGACCCCACTCCGACGGCGCCGCTAAACTCAACGTTTCACGCATGGCACTACTTACCGGCGTCAAGCCTTTAATGCGCCACAGTCTTTCACACACGTCGCATACACATCCTAACGGATTGTTTACGAAGTCCGTCTCGAAGGTCCGAGTCGCACTGGCGCTTTCGCTAAGTTTCACCGTATAGTCAGTCAATCGGCGAGCCTTGACGTCATCGACGGCGTCTTGTTGCTGCTACTGAGATGGTCGGGCCTCCTGGCGACGCCGCTTTGCTAGACGTTCCTCCCTTTGCTCCGGTGTCTCCGCAGCACCTTTAGCCTTCTGTTCGTTCTTCCTACGCGCAACCGCTAATTGCCTGGCAACTACTTCGGGATCCGATGAGTTAAGCTTCTCCGCTATTCTGCGCCGCTGAGCAGCAATTTCGCTCTCCTTCTCCATGGCTATACCACACTGGCAAACGCCCTGCTATATGTATACCCCCTCTGATACCTCTGCGCATGCGCACAAAATGAGAGGCGCTATCAAGCGGCTCCGGCGCAGCGTCTGACTTGGCTACTGCGCAACGGAGGTGCACAGCTGGGCACGCGCCGGCGCCACTGCGTCTGCCGCGGCTATGACGTCACTCCTCTGGAATGCGCAGACCGGCGAGGCGCGCGGCGGCGGTGGCTCCGGCGCGCCAGCTGTGCGCCATGTGACGTCACTGCTCCTCGCGCATGCACAGCACGGCTCTCCAGGAGCCACGTGAAACTGCTCAACATCGGCCAGTGTAGCTCACGCTACAAAAAATGTGAACGTCGCGAGGCAAGAGGAAAGTAGACGACGAATGAAAGCGATTGGCTAGAAGTACCTGTATATATACAGGTACTTGATGCGCCAGCTAACATTTAAGAGTATTCGGGTGCACGAAACGTGTTGTCAGCCACGCTATGGAGCAAGTCACAGAATTTTTCTGAATTCTGTTTTAGTTGCATAAGTAGTAATATTTAAAACTCCGCAAGTCTTCAGTTTAGAGACAAATTTATATAGGGGAAATTATTGGAAACGTTAGCCCGTTAAGTATCAAACCACCCACGTGACTACACGTTTGCACGCCGCGATCGCAGTGCCCTCAGTCGTGCCGCGTTTGAATTAACAGCGCTTTTATTAAGATGGTGCGCTGCCGCCGACAAATTGACAGGGTGCCGATGATTCCGGGTTCATCATCATGCTTAGTGCAATCACGACCAACGCCTGTTGTTTTCGGCAGTGCAACCGAGTCCAATCGGTGGCGTGAATTTTGAAGTCACCGCCTGCGTCACTGCCCTAGTCACACTGAGCGGCAACGCGCTAGCTGTTCGCGGTTCGTCCATGCATACAGGGCACGTTTGAGGGCACTGCGATCGCCTGACGCACACGCGTAAGCGAAGACGTGAAAATAACAATTGCATAATTGGAGGTAGGAATTTAAATACTGCTTAATCAGGCGTTACTTGAAACGCTATATAATTTTTAAACTTCTATATTTGTAAACTTTCTAATCTCTAAACCTGAGACTTTGAGAGTTCGATTAGCTATTCCTAAATAAGTATGCATCTAAGAAGCACGCAAAACAAAAGCCTTATTTATCTATGGACTGACCGGCAAAATGTGTTTAGTCACTTCCTTCGATATAAGAACCTGAATTCCTTTTATATTTTTTTAACCTCAGCTAAAGTTAGTTGGGGCACCTTTATATTAGAACTTCGAATGTATGAACTGGTTTGTTCACGCAATGTACCAAGGCAGAAAGACTGACGACAAATAATTGTTCAAGAATCACACGTTAACAATCGGGCTATTCTACTTCGCGCAAGCTTCAGCCGCGCCCACTGGGTATATCCGTATTCGCAACGTGTGCCAGATCAGGCCGACAGCGTGCCTCTCACCTTTCCCTGGCTGATGGAGAAGTAGAGCTCGAAGAGCGCTTCCTCCAGTGCACGGGGACAATCCTTCGAGCGCGTTGTCAGTTTGCTCTGTACTTCTTTGAAAGTGTCGGGGTTCATCGCAAGCTCGTCTGCGACCTGTCAGGAAGAAGAACGTGGGAAGGAAATTTATTTACACGACATTTTGTACGAGGGGATGGGGGATAGCATATGCAACACTGTACTAACGTATTTGAAAACCAGTATTCGCCAGTATTTATATGTGTGTATATAGCAAGAAGGAATAAAGTAAAGAACAACAGAGTGGAGCAAAGCAAAAAAAGAAAAAAAAACATTCCGCCGGAGTGTGACAATCAACAGAATTGTAGCTACTGATAGCTGAACAGCTGTGTAACTGCAATTGCCACATATGCAATTTCGCCTTCTATAAATAAAATGTACAACCGCGAATGCCATCCACGCGGGAAAAAAATGCCGCAGAAACCCTCAGAGTGGGGAATTTCTTTAATGACGACAAAAAAGAATTATACTGCATGTAGTCAGCTTCTTTGCCAAGGTGCGCCCAGCCTCATGCATGGTGTACCTCACAGAGCGCACTACATAATGTCTTCAATCGCATCACGGCGCCGCTCATGTTTTTAAGAGTACAATCCGAGGAGCCCAGCACTGCGCCCTTGCAAGGGTGCATGTGATCCCTTTCATATATGTCTCGCGTACTGTTATACGCACCTGGAAGCTCTCGGACCAGACGCTGAGCAGAGCGTAGGTGATCCCGTAGTCCGGGACGCTGGGCCTGGGCACCGGCTTCAGATCGCGCACGTGCAGCTCGCGGACCGCAGCGTAGTAGACCTGCGCGCCGCTGCGCGTGCGAAGGATCAGGTTGCACAGGGGCTCCCAGTGGCGGGGCCCGCTTAACGCCAGTCGCAGGACGCGGCTCTTGCCCAGCACATCGGCGCCGCACTTGAAGGGCCCTTCGCCGAACTCGACGGCCCGGTCCCACGGCGTGGTGTCGGACAGGTTGAACTGCGGAGGCACAACGCGTTTGTCGGCGGCTACCTTGTTGCTCGGCAATGACAGAATCGGGCTAGTCATTGTACTGGACATATATGAAGGCGCGCGTAAGACGAGATTCACGAAACAGGCGCCATGGTGCAGCGCTAGAAATTATTTTTAATCCGAACAAGTTCGAGAACGAGCTCGCTCTTATCATAGTTTTAAGTACGCTCTACCGACAGAAGCCTCGACTTCTTACTCCTCGTGTTCTCGCGCCACTGCATATCATATCATACGGGCGAAGAAGGCGTTTATAATTAGCGCTCATTAACAGTCAATAACTGCTCACGTTGGGAAGCAAAACTGACGGCGTCGAATACTCCCCGTCAGATTGCAAATTACGGCCACAGGAGCGAGCACGCCGCGTTCGTTCACGCTGCTCACGCGCGTGCGTCGCGGATATGTATCAATATACAGTCATTGCTCTTCGTACGCGCACGACCAGGGTCACGATGCAGGACTAGAAATTACGCGAACAACTAACTGTGTGCAAACGTCGGAACTACTTTGCATGCATTGCAGAATCTTGCCTCAATGTTCTATCAGCCGTACTTCCTACTTTTGCGCAACGTTCTGGCAAATACGGTTTGAAAACTTGCACAATCCGATGCTATCCGTCCGCTTTATGCCTATATATGCTGCTCAAATGTGCACAACTCTCTTACTTTTCGCCCTGAAATCCCTCTCACCTTGGGTAGGTAGTCGCCCTCGCGGTGACAATGGCTCATGGCATTGTTGCCGGCGCATAGCTTGTAGAGCAGCGGCGTGTGCAGGAGGTGCAAGTACGCGGTTGTAGAAGTGGGTGACGTTTTGCAGAGCACGATGCGGGATATAGTGCAATACCGCACCAACAGCCGGTAGAGGGTGTGACTGGAGTTTTGCTTGTCCACAAAGTAGATGTGCAGTGCACTGGTACAGTGCTCGAAATGAGCGCTGCTCTGCGTGACCTGCATTTGCAGCGCACGAAGAATAATTATTGGCACAGAAATCGCTCGTATATGGTACACGCTGGCAATGCACCGCGAATGACTGCTATAAAGGCGCAACTATAATTGATACACAGCGGCTTCATCCGAGCATTCCGGTGTATTACATTAGTCTGTAAACAAGCGACCGAGAGTCAGCCGTCGTTGACCGCGTATGAGATGTTCTGTTCAAACAACATCTCATATAAACACTGGAACATCTCACGAAGGTAAGTGGTGTATACAGTTAAAGCGGTGAATAACGCCGGAGCACTCTGCGTGGCAGCGATATTTAGCGCAATTTGAACTCAGTCTACAAGGGATCAGTTCCTAAAGCTTCTCGGTCGGCCTCGGAATAGGCGCCGAGAGCTGGACAGCAGTGGTTATTACTCTACATTCCTAACCTGTTCCAGGCGTTCACGTCAAGTTTGTTTTATGAAGAGTCCCGCTTACCTTGAAACCTTCGCCCGCACGGGGAGACTGCGATGCCGACATGGATGATCTGGTGCTTTTGGGCGACGAAGGCAACGAGGGTGAATTCGAGCATGACAAAGCCGTGGGCGCGCTCGAGGCATCGTCTGTAGGAAGCGAGCCACCCACCGAGGGACCCGTGCTGGATGGCTGGGTGGGCGACGACGATGGGGGGCCCGACGTGGCTTGGGCGTCGCCATCCTCCGGTTCCTCCTCGGGCGTCAATAGTGCGGCCCATTTGCCCTTTTCCTTCGGTGGCGGCGTGGTCTGTATGATAGCAGGCTGCGGGCCCGGCCGAAATGGCTCCCGCGGTGGCTCCGGGACCGGTGGCGGAGGCGCCACCGGCGTCAGCCAGCCCTGCCAGCTGCCACGCTGCTCCATTGTATCGCTGGACCTCGGATGAGTCGTGATGGAGGCATACGATGGCGGACCCGCTGGGGGCGGACACGCGGGTTCAGAACGCGCCGTCGTGTCCGCCGTAGTTGCGGAAGGGTTGCATGGAGCTGACGTCTTTGGCGGTGGGTTTTCAGATGTGGCAGTTGCGCTCTCAGCAGGCTTCGCGCTCGGCGACTCCTGGGCGGCTTCCTCCTGGGCGGCTTCCTCCTCTCTGGGCTCCGACGGAGGTGTGGATGAGCTGGTCTCATTGGAAGTTGAGTTTGCAGATGATTCATTTGTAGAAGGCTGTGGCGGAGACGTTCTTTCCGAGTTAGCCGCCGCTCTCCGCATGGAATACCTCTTGGCTTCACAGGACTGCTTGCGACAAGGAGCCATTGCCGGCGAGATGTCGCCAGACAACGTAAAGCCAGCTCTAGGGTCCAACTCTGCTTTCTTCCACTTTGCAAACTTTGTCATTCCGATTTTGCAGGAGTTGGACGACTTCTTCGTGGATGAAGTCTTGGTACCGGGGGGAGCAGTGCGCGCGCTGTCGAAGTGAGCTACAAACGTATTGTAGCCCAGAAGACATCCCAGCGCGAATCCGGTCACAGGTATGTCTTTGTGCTCCATGGCAATCACAGAGTCATACGGGTTGCAGCGCTCTTCAAGTTCCTCTGATGCGAGCCACCACTCGGGTGGATCGCACTTCCGAGTCACGCCACCGCCTAGAACGTGCTGGACTATTTCCAAGTCACACCTGCGGACGATAGCAGAACCAACGTGCGCGTGCTCACTTCTTCGGGGATTTCTCGTTAAAGACAACCGATCAGCGTTCAGATAATTTGAGATCTGTTTCCCTCTGAAATCCACATCAAGGTTGGCCAATATAACGGTTTCTTTAGAGGTTTCAGTATATCTGTTTCAGCAAAAACAGATGATCTAATGCTACAATGTATATAGGCTTCGGATATTTTCTTTCCACATGTAATCGTCTCTCTGTGCGAGCTAGCGTGTACATACACATAATACATACAAAATTATTTGAGCTTCTGCGCACTCCCTGGAAATTTTGGGAGGCAGGTGTGTGCAACCATCCCCCTCAAGAATACTGCGTGCATATTTTGTCAGACGTTTCCAGACCCCCCTGTATAGCATTCATCACTCCGAAGCTCCAGGGATCCAGGGAGATAGGACCCTCACTGCTGTGTTTCTGTGTGCCAGGAGTAACACAGCAATGGAGACGGCAACAGAATGGTGTCGCTCGCGGAGTGGCTTCGAGACATTTAACAAAGACTGTACACTTCGCACTAACTTTTGCGATCACGACATGGCGCCTTTTGGTTGCAGGCGGCGCCGCCTATACGCTCTAAAGCAATCTTTATCGTGGGCCTAGACCTATTCATAGTCTCCCTGTGGCAATGTAATCTTAAGGGGTCTAGGTTATGCGGTGTTATGTCGTGATTACCAATGTGATTATTATTGTGGCATACAGTATACTGTCGCGCGAGTACTGTTCTTTTTCTGTAGGTGAAGGCTCTGAAAAAATACTATTGTTATTTGTGTTGCCCAAGACTCGCTTGCTGTATCGAAAACTTCGGGAAGTTTTCGGTATGCGCGCTACATGAATTAACGAATTAGTATGGCACATTTTTGAATCCACGCAAGCACCACGGACGTATCTGAAATGTCCGATGGCATTATGTATTAGTATCTGACAAACTTGCGCAGTGCGATTTGATTCGATCACCACTGACCACGCTCGCCGCTATCAATGACACTTAGAACTGTTCAAAGATACAAACTGGTGGGCTGGTTGCTATTGCATCATGTGATGTGTAGCGTAAATAGGGCACGCAAGACAACAGGGAAGGCAGGATAAATAGATTCAGATGCACGTTAAAGACAACCGGTGGTCAAAATTAATCAAGGGTCCTCCACTGTACTCGACGTGCCCCTATCAGGCCGTGGTGTTGGTCTTAGCACGCAGGATTTTTTTATGACAGGCAAGATGCAAGTGCCGTTTGCGCTACACATCCCAACTTAGGTGTATAGCGCTCTTTTCAGGGCACAAACACAGTTCGCCCATAATGCGGAGTTTGATTGGTCCCCTTTGCGAATGTTTACGGCTTAGTGATGTGCGCAATACTGCTTCCTTCATGTGCCAAGTTAATAGCGAACCACACTTAGCCTCACTTTTATTTCTAACTCGCACCGCACACATCTATCTTACGTCAGGCCATCGCGTTTCATTCCCGAAATCTTACTAACAACAATCCGCCATGCTCTTGAACATTTAAGAATGATAATTAGCGGTAGCCTTAGTGGTGGCATAAAGCTTGTTCCGACACTTCATTCGTTTCAGGATGAGTTAGAAAATCCACCCAATACTACTAATATATCTTGTGCATATAGTGTGCTTTGTACACCGTATTTTTATGTTTGCTATTTATATTTAAGATAAATTGTTGCCGATGTCCGAAATTTTATTATATTGTATGGTTCTGTTGATTGGTGTCTGCCGTTTTATATCTGTCTGCTGGCTGCGTTGTTTCTTGGCCATAGGCCACAGATTGGGACTCATCGATGACTATATTGGATCCCGGAAGACAGATAATTTCTTATGCACGCATCCAAAGACAGAGGTTCACAGGAAGAGGGACCTAAAGTGATCACAGTGATTAAACAAGGGATATGTCCAAAGCTGAAGCATGAGACAACCCTTGTTTGACCACTGTTGACCGTTATGTTGCCCGGTGTCCGGATGATAGAAAAGGACAGCTGGTTTCAGCACGTGACGATAAACTTCCTTATCCCCTGTTGTTTTGCAGTTCTTTTCATAAATATCACAATTTCAGGTATTCCGTTAGACGAGGATTCTAACCACTTCTCACTGTCGGCGAAAAATAAATTGGTAAAAGCATTGATCCTGGTGCGCTATAACGTGAATCTATTTCAAATGTTTGTATTCCATTTCAGGAATCAGCCCTCTATAATTGGTCAAAAGTTTTTTGCGCCACCCTTCCCACTTCGCCTGTCTGTCACGCGGCGTCACACAAACCGCAAGAACTCCCAATGTGATATGGCGTGTACACGATTAAACCAAACAAAAGAAAAATGAGTATTTCCGATTCTACATCTTTCTTGCATTATAGCCCTCCGCTATTTGCCAAAATTTTTTGCCCTGCGCCTACTATTCCTACCTGTCACTCGACGTCAGAAAACTGCGAAAGCTCACCATGTCAAAGTGACGTGCAAGCATTAAACATGCCATTAATATGCCGAGCAAAAGTGAACTTTTTTAGGAATAGTCAGAAACTGCCCAGTTCCGAAAGGAATAGAGGATCTCTGCCTAGATCACTGGCCACTCGGATCTGGCGGGGAGAATGAATTTGCGTATGATAAACATTTTAGCCTGGCAGTATATAACGTTGTCGAGCCCTTTCGGCACATTTACGACATCGCTCTGCCAACTCCTTCGCTGAGGATCGGATTTAGCGGCATTTTTAACCTTCCGTGGCTCGCCGCCGCGATTTTCGGCCAGTGACCGCAAGCTAAGCGAGGAGAAGTGGGCCAGTCGCAGACGCCAGTACCATGCACTCTCCTCATCCGGGTATCTACTTTCACTGCGTTAGCTCGGCCCCACCGAAACCCTCTCCACTGCTGCATGCTCCTCGCCTCTTGTCAGCCAATTAGATTTTTTTAAAACTGTCAAGATAGGCAATGTTATTCGTTTTGAAAACAAACAAAAGTTATGTCCTATAAACGAGGGGAGTGTTTGATTGGTTGGTTCAAACAACGCTACGGGTCACCGCCCGATGCTTGCGTCGGCAGTTACGCAAATTTGACGTCAGGAGGTTGGAATAAACACAGATTGGGGAATAGTTTTACGTTATAGGGTCCCTGCTTCAAGGAATATCCTGGCTGACTGCTCCCAACAACTAGGCGCTGATGTCATTTGACAGCATGTGCGCAACTACAATAAACGTTGCAAAAATATAATAATTTGTTATCGCAGCGGGTTTGTCGAGTCCTAATTTACAGTACAAAGCCAGACTATAACAAACAACAAAATTGAAGTGCAAATGTTACGAATTTCAAAGGTGAAAAAAAAAAGTCGCAGTTTCGCCCGAAAGGCGAAGCATCGATTGCGATAGCAAATTATCAGAGAGCCATACGAATTAAGGATAGTACTTTTATGGGCCGTATCAAGTTGTAAACGTTCGCTTGCTAACTAAATTGACAAGCATGGTGTGAGCGCGCACAGCAAACATTGAACACTTCACACTCGACCGCGTACACTCGCTGTCAAAACGCTGGCGTGAGGAAACGCGGCAGCAGCAGCGAGCGAAGTGACAGCACGCACAAAGCTAGGAGCCGCCGATGCCCCTAGACTGCCTGCTACGCAGAGCGCCCTCAAGATACGAACGCGCGACCGCACGCCGCCGCCACATACGCAGTTCGGCCGGAGTAAAACGCCCCCCCCCTCCTCTCCCCGGTGCCTCGCGTGCGACGGAAAACAGCGCACTTCCTGCCCGCTTTCCTCCCTTTCGCGCGGGTGAGATTGAGGCGCGATCGGCGGCTCACTCTCGCACGCTTTCACTCGCACATATATGCATACGGCGCGCGGCGACGATTTTATTGCGATAGCAATTATATGGACACTTCAACCGGATTTCTGCCGTCGCCGTCGCCGTGAGGTTCCGTATAAAGTCCAAGGGCTATCGTCGCCGCGCGCCGTATGCGCGAGTGAAAGCGCGCGGGGGACGCGCGCTATCACGGAGAGCGAACGCACGGCGGAAAGCAAACGCGACCGTCGCGCTAAAGGCCGTGGGGGTATGAAAGGGAGGGAGGGAGGCGGGGCGATGCTCTGCTAAGGCACCATGGGCGCATCTTGCAACCGGGCGCAAGGGGAACTGACCACCCATCTCCCACGCGAAAGCAAGAAAGCGGGAAGGCAGCGCGGAAGTGAGGGGGGAGGGCAGCTTCTACTATGCCAACAACTGCTTTTGTATTTTCCCCGGCTGTGGCGGTCGCCCGCGCCGTCTCTTATGTCCACACGGCTCTGACCTTTGTATGCACTGTGCATTCGCCGCTCAGTTTCCATTGAAGCGATAGACCGCACGAACCTTCGCCCGCTGCGGCGGCTGGGCTTGCTGCCAGCGTTTTGACAGTCGTCTGCGGTCATTCAGTGTGATCTATTCATGTTTGCTTGTGCGCGCTGACACCGCGCTCGTTAATTCAGTTAGTAAGGGAATGTGTCCTAGTTTACGCAGCCGATAAAACTGCTATTCCTATTCCGAATAGCTCTCTACTAATGTGCTATCGCAATTGATGCTTCGCCTTTCGGGCAAAACTGCGACATTTTTATCGAGCTTGGACTTCATACGGAACCTCACGGCGACGGCGACGATGACGGCAGAAATGCGCCTGGAGTGTCCATATAATTGCTATGGCAATAAAAACAGCGCAATCTAAGCTAACCACTGAACCTTTTTACGCCCACATATTACCCGGTCGGTCCCGTGCTGGAACAAGAGCCGCGCGCTTTAACCAGCTCGTCGTCAATGCCACGACCCGCGTATAGACATAATCAGATTGCACTCACCACTTCACCACGATCTGCATGAAAGTGTCCTTCGGAAGGCGCTCCAGCTGTAAGGTCACGTGTGCCGCAGAGACAGGGTTCTCGTAGACTGCGACCTCGCAACGATCGCAAGGCACCACGCGATCCACGACGCCGGGAAACCCCAGCAGCTGGCGCAGCTGGGACGCAGTCGGCGGCCCCCGGCCGGAATCTAAGCAGAGGATGCGCAAGGGCATTTCCTTGATGTTCGCGAATTTCTCGTGATCCGGATGTGCCGGTATTGTAGGCGTAGGCAGCAGAGGCGGCCTACGCGGGGGCGGCGCGCCGGCCGGTAATTTCCCCGCGTTCAGCGACGTCCTGGGCATACTTCTCGTTCACAATGTCAGCGTCTTTCAAGCGAAACGATAACTCGGCAGCCGGTCGGAAACCACTGGGTGTCTTGCTGCTGAAGGTGGACTGGAAAGACAACGCGAAATATATGTATATTTATGGCAATCAAGTGATCGACTCGCACGACCTGGTCACCGAGAGTAACGCGTTAATAAGGTGCACATTTTCACATATTAAGGCGCTCCTTAAACAATGGTAGCGGTCGCGCTGGTTTGGATGTTTTCGTTATTTGTCGTTAAATCTGAAGGTAGCGTTGGTGCAAATAAAATTTACAGGATCAATACTGAAAGCTTGAACGCCAGGCGCCTATAGATGTAACATGACATATTGGGCCGTAGGCACCTAGCATCGTTCCTGTATAATTTGCTCCGATTGGTGACAACTTTTGACTTGACAAAAAAAAAACATTGGAACATCTAAACTTGCGCGGCTATTCATATTTAGGGCGAACAGCACGACGGGAAATGCCTTTCTGTCAACAAAATCCAGACGTCTCTTCTCATGGCGAATCCCTTCGAGGATTTACTATTATTGGCTCCACACTTTTCTTCTTCGCATTTTTCGCTTCTATAGCCACCTGCTTAAGCGACTAAATGCGGTAAGAAGCCATGAAAGTATTCTCGCCGCACATCAGCACTCAGTTGCCTCTGTAAAGGCGGCACTGTGAGAAAAGTGGAGCGAATAAATAAATCAATGGACTGTTATAGTTGAACGAGAATCGCGTTAAGGTAACGGAGAACTCGGCAAGAATGAGGACAACGTGTGCTAGCTCTGGCTCTTCCTGCCCAACTTCTCGCTGCCGTATATCGCGCAGGGGAGGGGGGGAGAGGGGGTAAATAAGGCCAGCAGAAAAAAAAAATTGCGAACAGCGAACAATGGAAGAAAAGCAAGGTTATAATACTCTGTTTCAGTAGTTCCGTGCAGCGCTGTGGAATGTACAGGTCTCTTCGACCAATCAGGAGCGAGAACACATCTTAAATGTGTCCTTCCACTCCCTGTCGTCTGCTAGCGGCGAACGTTGCAGCATCTCCGAAGACTGTTGCCCTTACCAATCTCTCTCGACGTGGTGCAACGCTAGGTTAGTCGTATTTGGCCACCCATCGCGTCCAAGTGAAATTATTAGCATTTATTATTATTTTGTAAGTTACGGACGCATTGTTCTCGCTGGGCGTGCAGAATCGCAGTGCGCATACCTTCCACACTAGCGCTCCGGTGGCTCGCGCTCGCCGGCTCGTTGCTCGCGCTTGGCGGCTCGCGCTCCGCCGGCTCCACGTCATTCCTTGCGAGACGTGGCGTAGTGGAGCTTTCGCTCTAAAACGAAGCAAAATCACCTAAAAAAATCGCAGCTCTAACATGCAGAGAGGGTCTTCAAGTAAACATGTTCTGACGAGACCACTTGTTAAGGCCATTAAAACAAGCAACGGGTTCCGAACACACGCAGTACATCTCGCTTCGCAGAAATCTGCGCTCGATGATCACGTAGCCTTGGCTCTACTGCGCGGAACCACTGAAACGCAGTATAGGAACGCGAGCTCCTCTCTCCGTCAGACGCCTTTGTTTTTTTGTACCTTCGATCCGCTGCTTAGCCATAAATATAGGCCACGAGCTTTAGGCCTAATGCGCGCTGCCGCTGAGCGCACGCGGGCTCGAAGATTAGCTTGCCAGGCGACGCGTCTCGGGAAAGTGCGCAGAGGGAGAGCGCGCCAGCAGATCTCGTTACGCGAGACATTTAGCTGTCGGGCGATGAATTCTCGCTCAGAAACTGCCCGCGCGTAGCGGCGTAAGAACACTCACCCAGTTGGGAGCCTAGCGATCACCGGAGAAATCGAACAGCGCCTCCGTCCCCAGGCAGAAACCCGCGTCCAGTAGGCGAGGGCCGCAACGACCAGAGGTAGCGGGCCCAGCACCGACTGCGAACGGGCTGCTCCTAGGCGCAGAGCGAGCAAATGGCTGACATCCTCGGTGTTCTTTTCTCGACGAGCTGCCCCGTGGGCGCGTGAACGCGAGCCACGAGGATTCAGCCAGCTGCCTCGTCCTCTTCGTCGTCGCAGCAAACGCGGGCTATAGTTCCCGCGCGTGCAGAAAAACTATCTTCATCAGCACTGGCTCGAGCGTCGTCGTTTTCTTCCGCAGCTGGCTCGCTGACGCCCCTCGGCACGCGCTTGTGCTACTGCTCCTGCGTTCGTTGTCGTCGTCTCCACAGATGGCTGCGTTGCCGCTAATCATTTCAGCGTAGAATTTCACTTCACAGTCTTCTTCTTCTTCTTGACTTCTATAAAAGAGTTAGCCAAAGAAGAGGATTGATGTAGTTAATGCTTTTGTCGCTTCCTAGAGAAAAAAGAAAAGAAAAAACATGACGCGACAGCGGCAAATGTCCCACTGAGCGAAAAAGTCGGCGTCTCCCCATACTATACTATACTATATGTACTATACGTACTACATATAGCACATATATAAAATCTGCCCGACTCTTGGCCGATCCCCGTGAGTGGGTATGCGCCAAAGATGATAAGGTCATCGTCATCATCATCATCAAGTCGGCGTCGTCTGTAGCAGCGCAAGAACGGCATCTAAGCGACTAAGCACTTAAGGTTGCTAAGCGACTGGCTCTAGTATATGCGTAGCTCAAGTGTCAGCCAAATAGCTTCCACCCAAATATGCGTCGTCCATCAGATATCCCTACACTGACGCAGTAATGAACTATAATAAAGACTCCAGGAAAAGTAAGCGCCGTCGAAGCCCCGAACTGTTCTCTAACCCCCGTACTCAAGAATGCATCTTAACTCGAAGCTCATGCTTTACTTGTTCTAAATGACACCTGTCGTGAACACGCCGAAGGAAACGCAATAAGCGTTCTGGGTGCACACACGCGAGGCGTCATTCAGGTCGAGTCAAGCATGCGCTGCGAGTTAAGATGCATTCATGAATGCGGGGGTGAAGCCGCGATAGTGCGCGGCGTAAAAGCGTCGGTACTAAAGAGAAGTATAGAGGGCTACTGTTTCTGGTCAATTAACGACGCAACAAAGTTATTGTTAAAACCTGCGATTGTCCAGCGGCTCGAAGACGACGAGGTTGGCACTTCGCAATCACGAGTGCTGCATTCCATTTTTACAGCGAAAAACTATCATCATCAGCATTGGCTCGAGCGTCGTCGTTTTCTACCGCAGCTGGCTCGTTGACGCCCCTCGGCACGTGATTGTGCTACTGCTCCTGCGTTCGTTGTCGTCTGCTTCCACAGCTGGCTGCGTTGTCGCTAATCATTCCAGGATAGGATAGGAATAAACTTTATATGTCCAACGGTGATGGCTGTTGGTGCCCGGGGCTAGGCTGCCAGGGGTCCATCGCCGGAGAAAAATCTTCCGAGATCCTTGGCAATGGCCCTGACCCGCTGGACCGCCCACTCCTGGCCCTCGGGTGCCTCGCTGAGGAGGGCGGCTTGCCATCTCTCAGCGAAGTGCCCACCTTCAGAGGGTCCTGCTGTTGTCTTCCCCTTTCCTCTTGGTGCTTCTTTCTCATGGCGTTGGCATTCCCAAAGCATATGGGCCATATCAGCCCGTTCGTGCTCGCACCACGGGCAGCCGGGCGACAGGTGCAGTGTGGGCCACAGGCGGTGCAGGTGGTAGGGGTTGGTGAAAGTGCCCGTCTGCAACCGCCTCAGGTCGACTGCCTGGGACCTGTCCGGCCGCCCGTGGGGTTGTGGATATTTCTTACGTTCTTTCCTCCCCGCAGGGGCGCCTGCGTAAGCAGGCGTTTGGTGGGTTGCGACACCACGGACCCGAGCACATGGGGGTCGGACCCTCCCACGCTTAACCGTGCGTGGCTTAGCCGTGTCCGGGGAAAAGGGGATCCTGGGGGTTGAGCCAATGCTGAGTGCTTGGACCTTTATGGCCCCTCGGCGGAGGCAACACACCCCTTTGGCCTCGGCTTCACGTAGACGGCACCCCCGGGCTGACCCACCCGGGGGAAATCGGTAGTTGCCTTTTCCTGTCTCTCTCCCTCCAACCTTCGTCTTTCTCTCTCACTTTCCATCTCTCCTGTCTTCTCTTCGCTTCGTTTTACTTCCAATTTTCCAGGCAGCAAGGGTTAACCTGGTGTAATCTATCCAACCTTGGGTCTATTATATTAGGTTATAGTGGCTATGTACAGCTGGCGTCTGCGTCTCCTTCGGGTCTCGTAGCGTCCCCTTGTTGGGCTCGGTGGTGGGTGGCTGGCATAGCTGCCGAAATCATCGTTACCTTTATGGCTTTTTCGTCATTCCCCCGACTCCCTGATCGCCCTCATAAACGAGGGCGCACCGAAGAAGTTTTTAAGTTTTTTGGCCGCCAAGTTGATAATTTCCCAAGATTTCATGTTATACATTCCGAGAAAGCAGAAAAGTCAGCAAGAATAGTCTCACCTTTTCTGGTTGCGAAATCACTGATGGAGGCTTTTGGCCCAGGCTACAAAGTTTCCAAATTGGCAAGCGGCGATCTACTTCTTGAACTCCGTGATAAACTGCAATACGAAAAGCTACCCAATCTTGTGTCTTTCGGGGCCATTCCAGTGAGTGTCACCCCACACCGTTCTATGAACACCATTCGTGGTGTCATCTCCGATGATGATCTAATGGAGCTAACTGAGACTGAACTTTTGGAGGGATGGAGTGACCAGAATGTCATCAATGTGAAAAGAATTAAGATAAGGCGTGATGGTAAAGAGATTCAAACCAAGCATCTAATCCTAACATTCGGCTCAAGTGTACTTCCCGAGATTATCGAGACAGGCTATGTAAAGATCCGAGTCAGGCCCTATATCCCGAATCCCCTCCGCTGCTTCAAATGCCAGAGGTTTGGCCACAGTTCTCAGAACTGCCGAGGCCGAATAACCTGCGCCAAATGTGCCGATGAACATCCATCTGAATCTTGTGAGAACGCGCCACACTGTGTAAATTGTGATGGGGAGCACGCCGCGTATTCGCGTTCCTGTCCATCTTGGAAGAAGGAGAAAGAAATAGTAACGATCAAAGTCAAAGAGAACATATCATTCAGAGAAGCGCGAAGGCGGGTGTCCTACCTGCCGAAGAATAGCTTTGCCGAAGTGGCGCGTCAGGGGGCAGCGCCACAACGGCCTCCGGCGGCTGTCAGGCCCACACACAGTGAGCCGGCGGTGACGCCACCCGCCCCCTCGGCGGCTGCAGCTAGTGCTGCTCCGCCATCTCAGAACAAGGGGCCATCGACCTCCGGGCTGGTGGCCTCAAGGGTCTCGTCCCACGAGACGAGGCCGTCACGACACACCAACCGCTCGCAAGAGCGTGTGTCCAGCGCCTCACAAGAGGCTATGGACACAACAACCAACCAGACGGCGCCACTTGCGCCTAAGGAGCGGCGGGAATCTCTCGACCGCTCCAGAAAAGAGAAACCTCGCGTCACGGCGCCTGGAAAGGGCACCGTGAGCTAGTCTTCATCTTCTGAACACACAGCACAAACTCCTTTTCAATATGAACACGCAAATATTACAATGGAACGTTAGGGGTCTCCTTCATAACCTTGATGATGTCAAAGAGCTCCTTCTTAAATATAGTCCGAGGGTGCTGTGTGTCCAGGAGACGCATCTCAAAGCAGAGAACAGAAACTTTTTAATGCACTATGCCATTTTTCGCAAGGACCGCGACGACGCTACCGCCTTGTCGGGCGGTGTCGCTATAATAGTAGATAAAGGTGTTGCCTGTCGGCAATTGAACCTCCGAACTTCCCTTGAGGCAGTTGCTGTCCGAGCAATACTGTTCGGTAAGCTAGTCACAATTAGTTCGATTTACGTCCCTCCTTGTTATCAACTTTCCAAGACACAGTTTCAAAGCTTCATTGATGAACTTCCTCCGCCATACATAGTTGTCGGTGATGTGAACGCTCATAGCCCCTTATGGGGCGACTCTCGTTTAGATGCGCGAGGACGCCTTATAGAAAATTTTCTGTTTTCTTCAGGTGCATCTATACTTAACAAGAAAGAGCCAACTTATTACAACGTTACACATAACACATACTCAGCCATTGATTTAAGTATAGTCTCGAGTACTCTAATTCCGTATCTGGAGTGGTCTGTTCTCAGGAACCCCTTTGGGAGCGACCATTTCCCAGTTATGCTAAACTTAACAAAACAAGATACATGCTTGCCACATTTTCCTCGATGGAACATGGACTCGGCCGACTGGGAAATGTTCCGAGAGCTTACGTATTTAGGCGGAGATGAAATTGCTGTTTTTAATGTAGAAGACGCTGTTGCATACCTAACAGGTTTCATTATTAGCGCTGCAGTTAAATGTATTAAGCAAACTAGCGGATTAGCTAATAAGCGTCGCATCCCATGGTGGAACGACGAATGTCGGAAAGCGCGCAAAAATCAAAACAAAGCTTGGAGATTGCTTCGCAATTCTCCAACTGCTGAAAACCTCATTAATTTCAAACAGATAAAATCACAAGGTAGGAGAACACGTCGACGTGCAAAGAGGGAAAGTTGGGATAGGTACATCACCAGTATAAATTCGTACACCGATGAAAGAAAAGTCTGGAATCGGGTAAATAAACTAACAGGTCGGGAGTCGCATCCCCTACCCTTAGTAAGCACACAAGGTGATAGCCTCGAAGATCAGGCGGATTGTCTAGGCGAACATTTTGAATATGTGTCAAGTGCATCGCACTATACCGAAACATTCCTGAGAATCAAAGAACGCGAAGAGCGGCGGCCCCTAAATCGCAAAGGCTCATCGAGTGAGGCCTACAATTCCCATTTACTTTAGCTGAGCTTCAAGCATCTCTCGCTTGTTGCAACAACTCAGCGCCAGGTGGGGACCGTATCATGTACGAAATGATTAGGTACTTACACCCCGAAACACTGAAAACACTCTTGTCTCTTTTTAATGCCATGTGGGCGGCTGGCTGTATTCCGTCTTCATGGAAGGAAGCCATAATCATCCCCATACTTAAACAAGGCAAAGACCCGTCCTTGGCCAGCAGCTACAGGCCAATAGCTCTAACAAGCTGCCTGTGCAAGCTGTATGAAAAAATGATAAACCGGCGCCTAATATGCTTCCTAGAAAATAACAAAATTTTGGACGCCTTCCAGTGTGGTTTTCGAGAAGGTATGTCTACTACAGACCACCTTGTCCGCATTGAGGCATATATTAGAGATGCTTTCATACATAAGCAGTTCTGTCTGTCTGTATTTCTAGACCTAGAGAAAGCTTACGACACCACATGGCGCTTTGGAATTCTCCGAGATCTTTCGGCAATGGGTGTTCGTGGCAATATGCTTAACACAATCGAAAGTTACCTCACTAATCGCACATTTCGCGTAAGGGTGGGCAGAGCTTTGTCTAGGTCATTCACACAAGAAACTGGTGTGCCGCAGGGCGGTGTGCTTAGCTGCACACTATTTATTGTAAAAATGAATTCGCTGCGTACAGTCATCCCACGCACAATGTTTTATTCCATTTATGTCGACGATGTGCAGATAGCCTTTAAGTCATGCAATATTGCCATCTGCGAACGACAAGCGCAGCTTGTAATAAACAAGTTGTCCAAATGGGCAGATGAAAATGGTTTTAAGGTAAATCCCCAGAAGAGCACTTGCGTACTCTTTACTAACAAGAGAGGCGTAACGCCAGTCCCAAGTATTGCAATCAAAGGAGATGCGCTCTCTGTGAGCAGCGAGCATAAGTTTCTAGGCATTGTTTTAGATTCGAAGCTTACATTTATTCCTCATATTAAGTATCTGAGGGCAAAATGCCTGAAGACAATGAACCTTTTAAAGCTTCTGTCGCGTACGACTTGGGGCAGTGATCGAAAGTGTCTGCTGAACCTCTATAAAAGTCTTGTCCGCTCACGCCTCGATTACGGAGCTATAGTGTATAATTCCGCAACGCCAGCTGCATTAAAAATACTAGACCCCGTTCACCATCTGGGTATCCGCCTTGCGACCGGTGCTTTCAGGACAAGTCCAATCCAGAGCCTCTACGTAGAATCGAATCAGTGGTCGCTTCATCTGCAGCGGTCATACAGCAGTTTTACATATTTTCTGAAAGTACAAGCAAACATTGAACATCCTTCTTATTCAACAATAAACGATGTGACCGCTGCCACACTCTTCCGTAACCGACCTGCAGCGAGAAAGCCGTTCTCTTTGCGTGTGAGGAACCTCAGTGAGGAAATGGGTGTTCCGCTGCTTGAACAATGTCCTATGGCTCCAGCGAAACTATTGCCACCGTGGCACTGGCAACTCATAGAGTGTGACACATCGTTCATAGAGGTCACTAAACACGCGCCAGAGGCACACATTAAAATGCATTTCTTAGAACTGCAATCTAAATACTCGTGTACACAGTTTTACACAGATGCTTCCAAGTCACGTGCCAGGGTATCTTATGCAGCCGTCGGCCCATCCTTTTCGGAATCCGGTGTACTCCACCCGGAAACGAGTATCTTTACCGCTGAGGCCTATGCACTATTGTCGGCTGTGAATCATATAAGGGCATCAAAACTTCAAAAAGCAGTTATATTTACAGACTCCCTAAGCGTGGTGAAAGGTCTGATGTCACTCTGCAAAAACAAAAATCCTGTACTTACTGAGCTCTATTCCAGTTTATGCAGAGCATATATATCTAACCAGCATGTGACTGTATGCTGGGTACCTGGCCATAGAGGCATTGAGGGTAATGTGCTTGCAGACAAGTTGGCCACATCAACTACATCGCAAGCTATTAATCCTGCGGCTACTATTCCTCCCGCAGATTTGAAGCCTTTTCTGCGAAGAAAACTGCGAGACCACTGGCAGCGCTTGTGGGACGCTGAAAGAAATAATAAGCTTCACTTGATAAAACCACAGTTAGGTTTCTGGCCACCCGTAATGAAAACACGACGAACTGATGTCCTGTTCTGTCGTCTAAGAATAGGACATACATATGGCACCCACAATTTTCTGCTTACTGGTGATGAACCACCAACCTGTGGTAGATGTGGTGAGAGGCTGACCGTCCTCCATGTCCTCGTGGAGTGCCGGGAAGCCGAAGCCGAGAGAAGGAAACATTTTCCGGTAGCATACCGCTACAATATCCCTCTACATCCCATGCTATTTATTGGTGAAGAACCGCTTTTTAATGCCAAAGCAGTCCTCGATTTTTTGAATGATGTTGTGCTACATGTTATTAGCCCAATAAGTTCGTAGCACATCCTCTCTCCAGAGGATGTTGCTGTGATAATTTTTATAGCACATGCCTCCAGGCCCTTGTGGTTCAAGGGCTCTGTTTAGGTAGTAGTGCTTCTTGCCAATTACTGTATCTTAAATATTTTAAATATATTATTCTTCTTTCTCAATGCATTCCTCATTTCATAGTACACATCATTAGTCATTGCCATGATTTTAGTACATATATATTTTACGCACTTTACAGCGATTATTTTAGGCCCTTTTACAGCCACGCTTCATCTACTTCTCAGAATTCATCGCTCCACTGCACACTCACAAACACTGGCATGGCGCTCTTTGGCCATAACTGGCCCTTGCGCCACAAAACACCACACATCATCATCATCATCATTACCGCTATTTTTTCTGCTGCTGTAGTGCCACAATTACAGTAATAATTTGTTTAAGGTCCACTCTTAAGTATGACCCCTGCTTTAAGTTAATAATGCTGGAAAAAAAAAGTTTTGCCCTATCAGCAGGGTAAGTTAGTGATGCCAAAAAGAGATGAAGACTACTGAGTAAAAGATTTGCTAGTGAACCATCACCATTTTTCATAACCTTTGTAGCAGTTGTGAAGCACATGGTGTCAACTGATGGTCATGAGTCTAGATTGCATGTAACCCACACTGTTTCAGGATTATTTTTTAAATGTGAGTTGTTACAAGAGTAATTATGGCACTGTGACCTGCCTATTCTAGTATACTATAAAGTTTCCCCTGTTTATGCAGGGTGTTCAGGGGTGTTCTTGTGCTGCTTGTGTAATGTGCCTTCATTTTAAATATTACTCATTGAAGCATTGTAAAGGAAAAAATGGTAAAGTTTGTAAGCAGTAATTGATCATTAACTTGATTTCAATTGCTTGCCACATTCGATAACAGGTGTAGCTGTATGTATCCTTTTTGTACTTCATTCATACCAAAATCTGAAATGTGTGTGCATTTCTGGCATATTACATTGTCGCAAGAACTTCCAGGAAACTCCGCTTTTCCTTTTCATTGTCTTGGCTTCGCTGCGGTGAATGTGAAATAGTCGGCTCAACTGTGCATATCTTTCTGCAAATATAGCTCTCTGCCATTAAGGTACTACAGCACACATTAAGAAGCACCCATTGATGAATATCCTTTATATTTCTGTCTGTCTTTGTGAAAAACTTGCACTTGAATGCCAGTACATAGTAAGATTGTATGCTGCTATGGCTAATGTACACAGCCATACACCTTATAACAGCCTATCTGATATATGGCTTATAACAATACATTGTTGAAATGACATGATTGAAAAAAGAGGCAAGTGCAACAGGAGCTAGCAAGCTCTAGAATGCAATACATGTAATGTAAAAACTGCATAACATGGATACTTGTCACACATTTGCTAATTACTTTTTTAGTAGTTATAGAAGTCTTGTGGCTATATTTACATTGGTGTACTTTAACTCACGGGTTCATGACAGTGAACAACAGGCAGTGAACATTGTTACCATAATTTCTAATATTAATTTCTTTCTTTATGCATTGCTATATTTCAATGATCCTAAAGTGGAAGTGAGTGTCAAGCCACGTTTATTGTATTTAGCTTGCCCAACAATGTATCTTTGCTAAGTATGTCGCTCCCTACAGATGCTCTATGAGGCATGTGCATATTATGCAAATGGAGGATGCAGTAAAGGAGGAGCAAAAGTCAGTTTGGGTAAATCCTAGTGGGCATCATTGGGGAAAGTTCAGGAGGGCCACATCTTGGACCACACAAGATGTTTTTGGAGGCACCTACCTTCATTTGCATGTGACAATGTTTGCTTCTTTTGCTTTTGCAGTCAATGACTTGGGAGGATCTCGGAGTGGTGAAGGAAAGTCCAGCTCCGCTGCTGACAAAGTTGTTGAAGATATTAAAGCAAAAGGAGGCCGTGCCGTAGCCGACTATAGTAAGCTGCTGCCTTATTTATTATTAAGGGGAGACACTGCTCTTTAAAGCCGGAAGTTGGCCCCAAAATCTTTGGGTTACTTTGCTCCTGGTTTGCATAAAGCATTTATTTTTGGTTGATTGGACCGCTGTATTATCCTTGATCAATTTAGCCTTTGCCATAATCACCATGAATATGTTGCGATTTTTTTTCTTGTTTTTTTTTTCATAACAGCATTTATACTTAATAGTTTCTTTTTTTGTCAGAAAGGTAGACAACAAAAAGTTGTCGCAGTTTCACCTAAAAGGCGAAGCATCAATTGCGATAGCAAATTTGTAGAGAGCTATACAGAGTACTGATATTAGCTTTATCAGCTGTATAAACTTGGACATGCAGCAGCACCGGCAACACGCAGAACTGTTGTCGACGCCGTCGGCGTTTTTCCCACGTTCGCTCAAAATGCGTGCGGCATTGGTGACTGTTGCCGGAGCCTCTGATATAAATAGGCACTTGGTGCCGCAGCTAAACGTCGCCTCCCTTCCCTCCCCCTCCCCCACGACCTCTCGCGCGTCGAAAGAAGGCGCGTTTGCTCTACATATATGGTGATTGTAAAGGAGGAAAGAGACGCCTACTTCTGCAGCCCTTAAGGGAGCACGGCGCAGAACGCGTGTTTGTTCTCCGCCGTGCGTTCACTCACCGTGAAAGCGCGCGCCCCTCTGCCCTTTCACTCGCACATACAGTGTTCGGCGCGCGGCGACGATTTCATCTCCACTGACGTCATACGGAACCTCACGGCGACGGCGACGCCGACGGCAGAAATCTGCTTTTGAGTCTCCATATAATTGCTATCGCAATAAAAGGGTTATGTAGGCCTAAAATATGAACACATATCATTATGAAAATTTTCTAAACGTTATAATTTGTCTTGGATGTTATTTAAAAAACGTTTCACATGCTATGGCCCAAATCAGTGTAGAATGTTCATTCTTGCAGCACTTCAAGCTCTGATCATTCGTCATTTTGATATGCCACTCTCCTTCATTAGTCCGCTCAAAAAACTTTTTTTTTTGTATTTTAGAAACCATTGTTGCACAGGAAAATCAATTGCATATTTGAAATCAGCATGTCAAAATACATGTTATGCAAATTTGATCAAAATGTACCCTTAATAAAATTGTTTTTATTTTAAAAGGAGTGTCCTCCCTTACAGGAACTTAGGAACAAGAAAAGGAGAAAGAAGGCTTGCATATTTTGCCATTCATTCATTCATTCATTCATTCATTCTTTTTTTTTCTTTCGTTCTTTCTTGCAGATTCTGTTGAAGAGGGTGACAAAATCATCAAGACTGCTATCGACAACTTTGGTCGTGTTGGTTAGTCCAATTTGTCTACCATTTTCTTCCCCATTGCTGGGGACATTCTGAGTGTGTCAGCCCTTTCTCTAAGGTTAGAGTTTACACTTGTACTGAGTGCTAACCTTTTTTTTTTTTTCAGATATTCTCATTAACAATGCCGGCATTTTACGTGACAAGGCATTTGTCAACATGACTCCTGATGAGTTCGGTGAGCTAAACATAACTTACTGATCACAGTGACCAACTTTCCTTATCTTTTTTTTTTTATTCTACAAGTTATGTCATAAAAGCGTGTCTTATGCTTTGCAGACCTGATTCACCGTGTGCATCTTAGGGGTTCCTTTCTTGTCACAAAGGCGGCCTGGCCATACTTTAGAAAGCAAGGCTACGGAAAGTAATTGCACATTTATCTTTATTTCACCTCAAGCTTGGTGAAGCTGGTTAAAAAAATTTGGGGCTGAAATTTTATTTGCTCATGCTCAGTAGTGTGCATGTCCTTATGTTGATGCATGTCTCATTCTATATTATGTAAACATGCAGCATGATGATGTACAAACTTGCAATTTTTTAACCAGAACACGTCAGAATTGACCGCACGGCATGTCAGCCCCCTATAATGGCAAGAAGTGGCGAGAATGGCAATAGTATGCACAAGCGCCAAAAGCACTTTCCAGTTTGAAGGCCATCTGCTGCGCTGTTCACTTCAGGAGTGTGCACGCACTGCCTTTTTGTGCTTGTGCATGCTGTCGCCTATCTCGCCACTTCTCACTATTGTAAGGCCCTGACATGCCGTTGGATCGACGCTCGCACGTTCTGGTTAAACATTTGCAATGGTGCACATCACTCAGTGTGTGTAACAAATGCGCTCAAGGATAGCCTACTTGATAAAGCTATGCAGAAGCACTGGGCATTTCAGCTAAATGCTGTATGGGCAATTGCAGCATCATGTGTATGGATTTTTGCTTATTTTTCACCAGTTTTCTTGTTAGTGCATTTTTGTGCCTATCTGCTGTCTTCAGGCACTTGAGAGGCCATCTCCTGATCAAGTATTGATATTTCTCCTTGGAAAAACATTTTCAGGGTAATCATGACAGCTTCAGGAGCTGGAATCTATGGAAACTTTGGCCAAGCAAACTACGGCTCTGGTAAGCTTATGCGTAGGGATGTTGACAAAAATATGTGACGAAGTTATATTTGAAAAATGATTGGACTTTAGCACGGCACACATTTGAAGAGAGTGTCACTGCAGTCTTTGCAACAATGTGAACCAAGGTCTTGCTAAGTAGCTGTGACTAATGTGGCAGATGTTTTTCTAGCTGTGATGGTAATTAACAGATACTCAATGCATGAAAAGGACATTGAAAAACACATGTAATAAGCGCATTCAGCAACCCATGTAGCACTGTAGGAATTTGTGCAATACTATATGCACACCACTTGCAAGTTTGTGTCAATGTGTCAGATTCTTATTTCCTAGAGACACTCTAATGCTTACGTTTTTTCTAGTATTTATACTGCTCAGTGACCCTAGAGCCTTTGGTGTTGTGTTAGCCCTGCACTGCTTCTTCAAGCTGTTCCACTCTCGCACAGCACACTCCTTGATTGGTAGCAAGCCCAGCTTGAACTTTGCAGTGTTCAAGCACAGCCAATGGGCCTGATGCATTCACACATCCTTCGTGCCCTGTTTCCAACCTTCCATGCTTGCACCACCTGCAGGCACTCTCCAACGTGCGATACTTCAGTGTAGATGAGAGCAGTATTGAACCTGTAATCATCTTGTTTCCTCCAGTCATATTTATGACAGAGTTACTTCTTTAGAATAATTCGGTTACCTTAAAGTCGTGTTTCATTTCTGATCATTGTTAGTGCATGGTATTATCTGTGCCACAGTCAGAGGCATTGCAAGATTTTGCAGTTTCAGAGCAACTCTACTTCAAAATGGCAGTTCAGAGCCGATGTAGATAAGCCTTAGCCAATGTAGATAAGACTTAGTTAGCAGTGGATACCATGCGATTGTGTTTCTGTTTCTTTCTCACTTCCCTTATATCTTTTATAAACACAGCAGACTATTTAAGAAGCTAAATAATTCGGGTGCCATTGTTTAATTTCTCATAAATTGCCAAGGCCCCTTCATGTTGGTCTGACAGAGAGTCCGCCGTAGCTTCTGTATATTTAATGTAGCATAAATGCAAGTCTGAAAATGAAAGTGACATAACAGGGAACAAACTATGCACGTGTGCTGGCTTTGCATATCTGTGCACCTAGCTTTTGAACTTGAAAGGTCTAGATACGAATCTCTTTAGTTGTGACTAAAATGAAAACTTGTACTAAAGGGATACTTCAGGTACGCAATAAATTAAAGTAAGGGTAGTGAGCTACTCTTTTGGAACTCTCTCGGTGCTTGTTTTGTATGACATCGTCACATGGTGGCAATGAAAAATTACAGTTGGAGGCTGAGCTTTTTCTTGTTGTCAGTTTTGCAAGTTTTGCAGATGCACATATGTGTCGTAATTTCTGGGTATTCTGAATATATTTGTAGTTTACTGTTTTTCTTCATTACCCTTCAAGCCAAGCTTGCCTTGCTTGGACTGAGCAACACTCTGGCCATTGAAGGAAAGAAGTACAACATTGCTTGCAACACCATTGTGCCACTTGCTGGATCCCGCCTTACCGAAGACATCTTCCCACCAGGTCAGTATTTTTTTAATAACCTACTGTGCGCTTAACCACAGCTGCTGCTATCCAGCACGTTATATGTGGTATCGTTATAAGTGTACTGCACTGTATAATACACTTGAGAATCTACGTGGTACCGGTTTCATAGCACTCATTTTTGCCTGATGTTTATTTCCTCATGTCCATGTCTTTCATTTCCTTTGACACTATTTTGAATGATAATACACATTATGGCAGTACATGCTGACATGTAGTTGTTGATTCGGGTGCTAGATGTATCCGAAAGGACTCAAATGGTTTTTGCTATGAGGGTGCAAGCTGACCAGTATTGTCTCAAACCTGACTAGTCTACACTATTTGCAAATTATGCACCTTGATGTCCACTGATTAGTATAATCAGTGTGCAGTTTTTCGCTCCTACCACAAGCATTTCTTGTGCTTTCTTTTCTGCAGAGGTCTTTGAGAAGCTCAAGCCATCTTTTGTGAGCCCAGTTGTTGTTTGGCTGTGCCACGACAGCTGCCCTGAAACTGGTGGTGTGTTTGAAGCAGCTGGGGGCTACGTGGGGAAATGTGAGTCTGCTTGTGCACAACCTGTGCGCATGTTTGCTTCATTCATGCACCTTGAAGTTCTGAACCAGGGCTATGGAAATGAAAATATTGTATATAGACAAAACTCAACATTTTGTAATTAGGGGTAACAAAGTTTCTTTACAAATTGTTTCTTTGTTTTCTTTACAAAAATATATTTAAATTTAACTAATGAGAAGCTGTATGTCTTGCGCTAACGTTTAGTTGTGTAAGTGAAAGCCAAATCTGTGATGAACGTTTGCTGATTAATCATGCATGTTTTTTGCAGATCAGTGGTACAGATCTGCTGGAAAAGCTTTCATCGGTGAAGATTTGATCACACCTGAGAAAGGTAAGATTGCTAAAGAAACAGATGTTCAAAGAGTGCT
>NW_023606801.1:0-15523 GCF_013339745.2 Dermacentor silvarum | reverse complement strand
GATGGCCGCGATCTGGCTGGTCGCCCACTCCGGATGTAGCTCCAGCAGGCAGGTAGGCGGGTTGGTAGGGGGAAGTCCGACCGGCAGGATGGCCGCAGCGAGGGCAGCCGGGGGGGCGAAGTGGTCCGCTAGCAACTCCGCCAGGGCCGCCTCGCTGATGCCCAGCGAGATAGCCACCGCGAGGACGGGGTGGCGGTTGACCTTCCTGCCGGTCAGGGACTTTAGGAGGCGCCAGGCCAGGGGGCCCTTGGAGCGGTTCTCGATGGTGGCGCAGAGGCTCCCCCAGCTCTGGCTCCTTCTGCGCCTGGCCTGTCGTCTGCAGCGGGCATCCGCTCTCCTGTATTCGGTCCAGTGCTCTGCATTGCCCGTCCGGATTGCTCGGCGCTCCACGCGTCGCCTGGACGCACGGAGGTTGAGCAGGAGCAGATCCGGGGCAGGAGTATCGGGCAGAGCAGAGCACTGGACTGTGGCTGCCTGGGCGCACTCCATGATGGCACTCAGGAGGTCACAGCCATCTTCCAACTCACTGCAGCGCTTCCTGAACAGGGACCAGTCTGTGACGTGGTATGTTCGTGACCTCGGCCTTCTCCCACACCCGGGGGTGATCAAGATGGGGAAGTGATCAGATCCCCAAGTGTCGGGAGTTGTAGCCCCAGTCATAGGAGCGCTGCTCGGTGGTGAGGGAGAGGTCGATGGCTGTGCTCACCCCACGGCGGACGTACGTGGGTCCTCCTTTGTTGAGTACACCAGGCCTGCTTGGCTGATGGCGTTGCAGAGGTCCCTGCCTCGGCGGGTGCACCTGCGGCTGCCCCAGTCGGTGTGGTGGGCGTTGAAGTCACCGCACAGGACTGCATGTCCGCCGAGGCGTGCTGCAAGCCGCACCAGGCTGGAGGGGTCCCACTGTTGTCCAGGACGAACGTAGACGCTCGCCACAGTCGTGTCCTGTCTGTCAAGGCGTACCGTGACAGCACAGCACTCCATGGCGCCGCCTACGACGTCCGAGACTGGGGTCACCGAGTGGGCCAGGCTGCTGCGGACGTAGATGGCAGTCCTCGGCTTCCCCTTCTTGTGGGCACCCTGCAGGCAGGGAGCGTCCGTGCAGCTCTGCGTCGAGCAGGTGGTGGCGCCAGAGTAGCCCGTGTATCCCGGCAGCCGCAGGTCCTCGGCCACAGTGTACACCTCCTGCAGTGCGAGGACGTCGAAATCACACCGCAGGAGGTGCGCGCACAGCTCTGCATGCCGCCGCCGCAGTGAGTTGGTGTTCCATTGGAGAACACTCGGGCGGCGACGGCATTTCCCAGCTGTGGCTGGTGAGGGATCAGCCATGCTGGTTGACTGTGGTCGGGACTGCCACTGCCTGCAGGCAGATGGCTCGGAGGGGGCTCTCGGCAGGCAGCATCTCCCCGATGGCCTTCAGGGCGAGCTGCAGGCTGGCAATGATCTGGTCCCGAGGGTCCGGGCCAGGCATTGCCAGTGATGCTGGGGCTGTGGTGGGCTCGCTCCCAGGGGTGGCTGGCGGCTGGCGTCGCTGCTTCCGTGGGGCCGGTGTGGGTGGCCGTCCGGGGGGGGCTGCCTTCTGCTGGGGCGCCTGTGGGAGGCCGGCCAGTGCCTGTGCATAAGACAGGCCCTGCACAGGCGTTGAGGTGGCCTTGGCCTGCAGGTTCTCCTCCCGGACACCAGCGCGGACTGCCCGGCGGGAGAGGGGAGCAGGCGCTGTTGCCAAGATGGTGGCCACCCTGCGTTCCTCCTGCCACCTGGGGCAGGCAGGAGTATTTGCGGGGTGGTGGCCACCGCAGTTGCGGCAGTGGGCCGCGTTGGGGCAGCTGTCACCCTGCTCGTGAGACCTCCCACAATGACGACAGCTGGATGGCGAGTCGCAGGAGGCAGCCACGTGCCCAAAGCGGCCACACTGCTGGCACTGCAGTGGACGCGGTCTGGACGGTCGCACCCTGAACCGGAGCTTGTAGAGGCTCACATGCTCAGGGGGGACCGGCCCCGCGAACCGGATGGTGATGGTGTTGGCCTCCCTGGTAGCAGCCAGCACTGGGACTCCCGACTCGATGGCCCCCAGCAGGTCCGCGTCTGCGGGGATGCCGTCGGCGCCGTGGACAAAACCAGTGCTCCTGCCTCGCTCGGCAGGCTGCCGGGCAGTCACCGGTATTCCGCGGAGCTCCGTGGTGGCCAGCAGCTCCTCCAAGCACCTCTGGGTGGTGGCGTCGGCGGCCACGATGTTGCGCCTGTGATTGACTCTCACAGCGGCAACACCTGGCCGCGCTGAGAGCACCGCCGCAAGAGAGAGGCGTGGTGCTCCTCTGAAAGTGCCACCCACCACAGATGGGCGGAAGAGGGCCGTGCCAATGACCGCGGGGTTCACCGGGATGGCAGCACTCACTGCGCGCCGGACGCTGTATGTGCGAGTGAAAGGGCGCGAGGGACGCACGCTTTCGCAGGGAGTGAACGCACGGCGGAGAACAAACCCGCGTTGTGCGCCGTGCTCGCTGAAGGGCTGCAGAATTAAGCGTCTCTTTCCTCCTTTACAATCACCATATATGTGGAGCAAACGCGACTTCTTCCGACGCGCGAAAGGCCGTGGGGGGAGGGGGTGGGGGAAGGGAGGTGACGTTTAGCTGCGGCACCAAATGTCTATTTATATAAGAACGTTGTGAGGCGAGAAGGTGGTAAAGACTTCCGACCCTGCTCGACGAGTGTACCGTTCTGATCTCGTTGAAAACCTTCGAGCCGCTCCTAGAGTCCCCGGCAACAGTCACCAACGCTGCGCGCGTTTGATGCGAACGCGGGCAAAACGCCGACGGCGTCGACAACAGTTTTGCGTGTTGCCTGTGCTGCTGCATGTCCAAGTTTATACAGCTGACAAAACTACTCTGCTTACTCCGTATAGCTCTCTACTAATTTGCTATCGCAATTGATGCTTCGCCTTTCGGGTGAAACTGCGACAACTTTTTAGTGGTTTCTCGATGCTCTTATTGTAGTGACGGGGACGGCGCGTTAAGCAAAAGCATTCTGACTGATCTACAAGCACACATCATGCAAAACTATGCAGCCGTGCTGGAGACATTGATGATGGTAGGTTACGAAACTCTAAGCACGGACACTTTCAATTGGAAAATACCACAGAATTAGAGGAAGCAGATCAAGTAATTTAGCGAATCGTTTTCGATAATACGTATATACCAGCTCATTGGTATAAGCGGCCACGAAATCTGTCATTATTTCCACAGAGGAGTTGCTTTGTGCTGGCGCTTTATTGGAGTCAGCATGTGCAGCTACATTGATTATCTACTCAACTATTTAAGAGCACATATTTCAATACACGAAGTGTAGGTAGTGAATTGGCGAGGCATATCGATTTCTGAGGATCTCCAGACTGGCTTTATGGCGGGCGTCACAGAGGACCTGCATTAAGCCTCTAGCTTTGCTAGCTTTGTTCACAAGTGCATGTCGAGATTCTTTTCGACATGGATATAGGTCGATAGCTCATTTTCGTGTAAGATTTGCTAAAAAAAAAAAAGAAGGTCGAGCTATACCCTCATGAGACCCGACCACAAGTATGGTAGATAATCGCTCTTCAAGGTGGTTTTTATTGTGTACTGTTGTTATCAACTTAAAAAAACGGTTTTTTAAATTTTTGTATCACGGTTAGGTGCCAGAAGCTGCGTCTCCCTGTGTCCACTATCTCCATCATCTCCTCATCTTTGCTATGGTAAAAACTGCATTTCATTGCTTAAACGCAGAGATGACGATATAGCTGTATGTAGAACACTGCCATGTTGCTGCCGCATCTGATATTTTCACGCTATCTCAGTGATTTCGAAACGCACCTCAAGCTTTCTTTCGGCCGTCTGGGTCGTTAAAGAGGTTTTACGAATTTAGTGTGGATTCCGATCGCTCTTTTCTCGCAGCTAGACGAATGGCTCATTAGCAACTCTAACTAACGTCCACGTCTAGTTCATTGTATGGCTACGCTTCGCTCATTAGCGATTCCGAAACTCTTACAATCAAAATATTCAATTCTCCTTTATGTCAAGGTAAGCCTCAACTAAAATGCCTAACAAACTTTGGAACGCAAGAAAAATATTGAAATGAAATGGAATGAAATGAAATCATTTATTCCGAAATACAACTGATGTTGAGGACAGCGGACAAAAAACCAGCAAGGCTTGACGTGAGGAATTAAATAACTTTATTTCGATCCAGAGAAGACGCGGTTTACAGTCAGCAACAAAACAACAAAACATGACCACAGTTTAACACATGAGAATAGAAAAAAGAGGATTTCCACACTAAAAAAAAAAAAAAATCACAGCATATCCACGAAGTGAATGATGATGAGTGGGCGAAGCACCGGTTGATCGTTCGGGTAAACCACAGCAACGCCTCCTAAAATAGTCTATTTAGGAGGCGTTGACCACAGCTACGGACGAAAGATAAAGAGAGCGCGCGTCGGGAACGAGACAGAAAATTGCATCATCTTCCCGTAGGGAAACCCTGAGTAGTATGCGAAGCAGCCATGGGGTCGATTCAAGGTAGTTTTATCAGCGGTATAAACTTGGACATGCAGCAGCACCAGCAACGCGCAGAACTGTTGTCGACGCCTTCGGCGTTTTGCCCGCGTCCGCACCGAACGCGCGCAATGTGGAACCGGAACCGGAAGTGGAACCGGAACGCCATCTATTGAGCAATTCATAAACTAGAGGTGGCTGCTGCTGCTACTACTACTACTACTACTACTACTACTACTACTACTACTACTACTACAGAGGAGGGAACAACCCACACCCTAAGGATCGAGCTTCGCCCCCAAAGTAAAAGCCTCTTTCTTAAAGAAAGATGGTTGAACGCGAAGCTTTCTCCCATGCAAACTGAATCAAAGTCAAAGTACAAAGCCAGCGACCATCAACGAACTCAAGGAATGCTGAGCGACCCGATGCGATGCATATGTGATTTGATTGCTTGTTTAGGATTGTATTTTTTGAACGTTGAAGTTGTATGAAGACGCACTTTGTTAAGTTGCATAGCCTTTGTTTTAGATCATGTGGGCGTTGATTACGCGCACACACTCACACTTTCACGGATGCATGCCGTTGCCGATACACGAGATCGGCCTTACGGCGACGATCGCGCTCGCGCTTACGTTCGCATACGGCAGCCTCTTCTTCAGCCCTGCGCTGCACCCGCGTCCTACCCGTGGTGACGGCCGGGAATGCATTGCGTGACGCGCGTAATGCAATGCAGATATATACGGCTCGCCTGGGTAGCGTGACGTTGCAGTTCCCATTGTTCTTATTGGTACAACTGCGAATGTAAACTGTAGTGTTCTACGATTGTGTGCACAGATGCGCATATTGTTCTACTGTGTGCGCAAAAACGCAGATAGTTCCATTGTGCAAGTTGGCTTTTCTGGAGTGCATTTTCGGCGCTCACGGACGAATCAGTGAGGCATAGAAAGCTTCGCTTTAATAACTGTGAAACTTTTATCAGGCAGACTATTATAAAAAAAGTAAAGCATGCATATTGAGTAATTCTTGTAAATACAGCTGGTCATCAATACATTACAAAAAAACTCACCAAACAGTGTAAAAAATGCAGCACTATATACATAAATTTTGTAGCACCCAATATGTGGAATATTTGATACAGCAGCATAAACAGAAAGACTTTATTAGTCCTTGTTGATTAGTCCTTTTGTAGAAGGACTTCATTGAGTACATGTCATCAAAACACCTTCAAGCGTTTATATACAGACTCTCAGCTAGATATATAGACGCGTGCTCTGTGTAGACATTTAGAAGGCGATGACGATATGTGCTTTAACGGACTCCGTGTAGTGGGACCGGAGGTATTCGAAGACAATGAAGGCGTCTTTGTTCTGGTTATTATTCAACAGGCTTATTCACCGTCTTGTTCAATGTGTTGTCTCTTGTTCGCGTTGAAGCGCGACACTGGTGGAAATGCTGGGTACACATCCCTGCCTGATGCTCCGGACTCCTCCTGGAAGCTGTTCATCCAGCCTATCTCCAATTACAACTCATGTGCATCGCTTCATTCGGTGGTTGCTAGGCCTCGCACCCGAGCTGAACCCCCTACAAGAACGCTCATCTGTGTCCTGTCTACCTCTGCCAATGGCGACCGCCAGCCCACCACAGGTTCCGCAAGACAGCTCTACTCACAGTTCGTCGCAGGTAACCCTTCTGCAACCACTGGTTCCCGATCGCTTCCTTGGTGGCGTACATGAAGACGTTGAAGACTGGCTTGACCAGTACGAACACGTGTTTCCAAGGTCAATGGGTGGACAGCTCAACAAAAGTTCGCCCAAGCGTATTTCGCCCTTGACGGTAGTGCTCGGACGTGGTTTGAGAACCCTGAAGCCAGCATCGTTACATGGAATGATTTCCAACATCAGCTCTTTGAAACATTTGCGAGCGTGGTTCAACGGGACCGTGCCCCAGCAACTAATTCAGTTGCGCTTCCAGAAACCCAACGAATTGTAGCAATGTTTGCCGAGGACATGGCCCGCCTGTGTCGTAGAGCCGACCCTGGCATGCCTGAGGAAAAGATGTTGCGGTACCTTATGCACGGCGTAAAAGAATAACTATTCGCCGGACTTGTGCGCAATCCACCGAGTACCATGGCTGATTTTATAAAGGAAGCCAGTGGTATTGAACGCGCCCTCCATCTAAGATACAGGCAGTACGGTCGCTTGCCCACCACCACTCCTACCAATGCCGCCGCAATGACCATTAGCAATCAGAACTCCCTCCATGATCTAATTAGGGAGATTCTTCGCGAAGAACTTGAGAAGTTCTGGACACGGGCAGCGGGCGAACCCGTGGCGTCAGTTACTGAAGTCTTACCTAATGAAATTAGGCAAGCGTTCTCGGCAGGCGATCCTGGTCACGAGAAGCGTACCCTAAGTTAAGCCGACGCTGTCCGACGTCAACCAGCTGTTAAGGCCATGCGGCCGTACCATCAGCTGCTAGGAGCCACACCTTGGTCATCACCACCAAAGGAACCTTTGAGACATCCGCCCATTGTGCCGATCCCGGCCTACCGCCAGCCACCGTCAGCTGCATTTTGGTCACCGCCAGAAGGCGAGGCTTCGAGGCGTCCGCAAATTCGAAAAGCGGACGTATGGCGCACTGTCGACAAGCGCCCTCTCTGTTATCACTGCGGAGGCATCGGCCATATTTCCCGCCATTTCTGGTACCGCGACACCTCATTTCGACCTCTTCAATCCTGTTCTGATAGTCGACTTCAGTGACGACTTCATGCTACGCCGCGACGACGCTGCTTTTCAAGGTCCTCCGGTAACGCGCACTCTGAACGATGACTCTCTGCCTAACCACCAGACCGATTATGGCCGGCGGTCACGCTCTCCGTCCGCTGCTCATTCATCTTCACCGAATGGACGTACTTTTGCTGACCTCCAGGGAAGAAGGTCGCCCAGCGCACGCCTGGGAAACTAACGGTGGTGACCTCTGGGGGTAAGGTTGCGGGCCGACAACAAGACGATGAAAAACCTCCAATAATCCTGCCGCAGGACGCCGTCAAATCGCCAAACTCTGATACCGACGACACTCTGAGGGCATGTATTGCTTCCGTTCACAGACAGCAAGTGACAGCGCTAGTCGACAGTGGTGCCGATTGTTTGCTAATGAGTGAAGGTCTAACCATTCGCCTTAAGAAAGTAAAAACGCCATGGACGGGACCCCATCTAAGGACTGCGGGTGGCCAACTGCTCAAGCCTGCTAGAAGCAGTACGGCGACAGTCACCATAGAAGGTTCCTTCTTCGTGGCAACTTTCGTCGTTCTTGCAACATGTTGTAAAGGTTTAATCATAGAAATCGATTTCCTACGGGAATATGGGGCATAATCTGCGTCCCAGACCGCTTGGGTACGCTGCACAAGAGTCCTGATTTAATTCCCTGCTTATCGCCGCAACGCAAGTCCTTCCGTCTAATCGAAAACGACGTGGTCGTTCCACCTCGGCCATGTATCCTAGTTTCGGTGGCATGTAACGTACGGTTTGATTGTGAAGGAGTTGCAGACCAAGTAACCCCGTTGTAATTTACTCACGGTATCTCGGTTGCACGAGGAACCATAAATATCACCGATGGGCGCACGAACCTTAACAAATTTTAGCACAGAGCGACGGCACCTACCAAAGGGCACGGTTGTGGTCTATTTTGACGTCGCCGATGTTCGTGGCTGCTTTTCAGTACTGGAAGAAGTGCTTGCACAAGACCCGGCACTAGCGCTTGACGTAAACACTACTTTACCGCAACACGAGTGAGAACGGCTTCTTGCGCTACTGGCCGAGTTCCACGACTGCTTTGCGTCGACGTCAAGAGTCGGTCGGGTGCTCCTAACCAAGCACCAATAATCACAGAGGACGCAGTGAGTCCGATTCACCAAAACCCTTATCGTGTAGCCCTAAAAGAACGTGAGGTGTTACGACAGCATGTAAACAACATGCTCGAAGACGGTGTGATTCAGCCTTCGAAGAGCCCCTGGACATCACCTGTAGTTTTGGTCACGAAGAAGGACGGCAGCCTCCGTTTTTATGTGGATTATCGAAAGCTAAATCAGGTGCCAAAAAAAAAGACGTGTTTCTTTCTCTATGGCGGCAGGCTCTAAGCATGCTGTTCGCTTATCTTGCGGATATTGGCTTGCTTGGCAGACTTAAAAAAAAAAAAAGAACGCTGTACATGCGATTTTACATAAAAATCGGCGACAGCTGGGTGAGTTGGTACAGGTACATCTTTTTTAACAAACTGCGCGGAAGGATGGGACACGAGTAAAGAAGTGAGACAGACGAGTGCAGACTAACAACTGATTCATTGAAAAAACGTAATCCACAATAAATTGTGTTCAGGCTGGGTGACATGTCTCACTTCTTTCCCCGTGTCCCATCCTACTCTGCAGTTTGTTAAAAAAGTTGGGTACATTTACATGACCAAAATTAATTTTCACATAGCCTTCCTTTTCAATGCAACATTGCGAACATACGTAAATAGGACGGCCATATTTCTCACGTCATATGATTTCTTCCACTCTCTCACCCTTAGGGTCTTTCCATGCATCATCCTTTCGCCCGTGCAGAGTAGCATGTTGGCGACCTTCTTTTTGCAAACAATTTTGTGTGCTTCCGTTGTAGTGCGCGTTAAAGAACCCCAGGTGGTCAAAATTATTCCGGAGCCCTCCACTACGGCGTGCCTCATAATCAGAACTGGTTTGGCAGGTAAAACGACAGAATCAATCAGTTATTACTTTTGTTATTCGTAGCTTCCAGAGATATAGCCTAAAACCTTGGGAGACGCTTAAGCTTCGCCTTTAAGAGTAGAACGCGATAGCATCAAAAGGTCGCTGACTGCTTCTCATGCTCTCATTTCTCACGACGCCCTGTTTCTCATTGCACATCAATTTCTTTATTTCACACAATCCCTAGCTTCCCGCCATTTGCTTCTCATCGCATTGCTGTTTACTTTATATGCGTTGATCAGACGTTTCCCTTACGGCACTAAAAGCGGAGGCAATGCAGCGTAAGCGTGAAGATGCGGAACAGTGTGTTAGAGAGGCTGAAGCCTAACGGCAGCGAAGGCAAGAAAATCCCGATTTCCGGGAAAGAGAGGCTGGATTTAAGCGTTAGCAATGATTTGTACTTCACATTAGCTCTGTCCACCGAAGGTTCTGACGCTCTGATAAACACCGCATGTGCAAGTATCGAAAACATCACGTGAATCGCGCTCCACAAAGTAAAGTCAAGGTATTACCTGGTAATCCGACAGTCTACCCGAAGTTTAAACTCATTTATAAAGTTTCCCTACAATTACAGCAGAATTTTAACACGCATTTCATCACACATATTTACTGACATGAATGACGAATCGCTATCGATCACCAATCGCTAACCACCAATCAAAAATTGATCACTAATATCTAAATACTGCTACACTCATGTATACTGAATCATGTGACACACTTCTCGATATTGTCACGTAGTAGTGATGGTGAAGAAAACGGTCGTAAAACTGTGTATGACGACACTGATTCTTTATTGGGCGAACCTGTGCCCACAAAAGCAAGTTGCACTCGAAGCACGACAGCGGCGAACAAAGTCGGCGATCGTTGAAATCTGGTCAGCGGCGAAACGCGTCGGCTTTTATACATGAGTCATCGAAGGTTCCAGAGTAATCCCTGGAACCCGCGTGTCTTCCAGAAAGTACTAGACGATTGGTGTCGCTCATACAACCAGATTACATAAGCGTCGGTGACAACAGACAATGGATAGAAGCATCCATAACGTTCGAGAAACTTCCGATACATGCAGGCGCGTCCTGCGGCGAGCGATAACGTTTAACATTTGGTAGCCGATGAAAAGCGGTCACCGGTGAAAGATGAACAAGTACACGTGTCAATATTCCCATACGTGTTCATTAAAAATCAATGAAGCATCCGAACAATCACATGACAGCTGTGATTAACTTACTAATTACCATTCCCCAGGGCTTAAAGCCTCCCTTCAGTGGACGGGGGGTTCCACTAAATGGATATATATATATATATATATATATATATATATATATATATATATATATATTTGAAACCTGCCCACCCTAAAACTGAAAAGTTCATCAACCGAAGCTCAAAAGTTGGGTAAGTATACTGAATATTGTTCTAACATTCATATTCAGACTGTTCATTAAAACTTGGAAGCTTTTTCTGCGTGGATGCTATGAGCCGGAACTTTGCTGCTTTATAGTCTCAGCAAGAATGTACGACAGACGAATGGAAATGTTGGTGAAGTTTATTAATGGAAAGTTCATGCAACCGTGGCTGAAATGCCAGTTACTATTGTACACTGGTTCTATGAGTTGGTGGTACTGCTACAGTGAAATCTGAATAATGGAGTATGTCCCGAAAAATATGGCTCCAAAAATCAGTCGGAGGCTGTATCTGCATTCCTTAAATATCAGTGTTGCACTTCATTGGAATTAGCTTAGCCCTAAACTGGATGCAAATGAAACATCGTGACAGTACAGGTGTCAATACTACAATTGTAAACAGGCTCGAAACATGGGTATTTTACGATAAAATCGTAACGGTTGGCACATATGAGTCATATATATATATATAAAGAGAGAGAGAGAGAGAAGAGAGAGAGAGAGAAGGGAAGCGTTGTCGTCGAAAGCCGAAAAGTAGTTTGGGTGATGAACGTAGGAAATTTGCAAGCGAAAGTTGGAATCAGCTAGCGCAAAACGGGGGTAACAGAAGATCGCAGGGCGAGGCCTTCGTCCTGCAGTGGATATAAATATGGGCTGATGGTATATATATATATATATATATATATATATATATATATATATATATATATATATAGTGAGCGCATTTTGGGCATATCGTCATCTGTGCAAACGACGCATCATCTTGTGTGAGCGCTATTTATGCATATCGTCGTCGTCATCTGTACATAAGACTCATCATCATCGTTTGTCTCGTGCGGTGTTTCGTCTCTGCTTCGGGCGGCTGCTCGAAAATAAAGGCATCGCATCGGTCGACGCCTCACAAGTGGTGGAGTGTGCTTCGATTCCCACGTCGTCTTACTTTCCCGATTCCCCTGGAGCTCCGGTCCGGTCGTCGTTTGCTCTCGCCTGACACGGTGATGGCAGAAACCAACCCATCCACCAGTGCTGCTACCACCACTGCTCAGCCAGCTGGGCCTACCTGGACGGTGAACACCAAACACCGCGATCCTCCCGTCTTTGCCGGCCTCCGAAGCAACGACGTGGAAGATTGGCTCGATCACTACAACACAGCCTCCGACGTCAACCATTGGGACGACACGCACAAATTGCGGTATGTCTGTATTTACCTACCGAAGTTGCGAAGACGTGGTTTTTTAATCACGAGAGTGACTTTTCGGACTGGCCATCATTCACCCAGAAATTTCGCCAGATATTCGGCATGTCGTCTGGACGCTCCGAAATCACGAAACAGAAGCTGGCAACGCGCATATACAAGAAGAGGACGAGTCCTATACATCCTACATTGAGGACGTCCTCGCTCTCTGCCGCCGCGGAGCTGACCGCGTTCACCACATACTGAAGAGAGAGAATAGTGAATAACATTTTATTGAATGGACAGGAAAGGGGTGTTGGGAGCGGGTGGGTGGGACCCTATTTTGACACTCCACTGGCCAGAGCTACTCGCCGGGCCTGGTCGAGTAGACCCCTCTGGGTCTCCAGGTCCGCGCCGGCCAGGATGGTCTCCCACTGCTCTCTATTTGTGAATTTGGACCCCAACAGGGGGGAATTGAATTTTGGGGGCATACTCGTGCATTCCCACGTTACTGGCTTCCCCCAGCACCATGGACAGTGGCCTGGATAGGCCGTAGGCCAAATGGCATGCCACAGCTCCAGGTGCGGGTAGGTATTTGTCTGAATTAGTCTCGAAACCCGGGCATCCGCTCCGCTCAGACTCGGATGGGGCCCCGAGTATGTTCTGCGTTCCAGACGCTGATGCTCAAGGATGTCGCGTGGAGATGTCAAATGATCGAATCGGCGTTTCTCGGGCTGCACTCCTGCTCGGCAAGCCAATTTTCGAGCGAGAGCATCTGCCCTTTCATTGCCTGCAACCCCCGCGTGGCCCGGGCACCAGATGACACTGTGCGTTTCCCGGAGCGTGTGACCTAGTATGCGTAGGGCACATGCCGGTACTCTGCCTTGCATGAACAGGCGACAAGCCACCTGTGAGTCCGTGAGGATCACAGATGGCTGGCCGGCTGCATCTTTGGCCCTTATTGCCATTGCAACGGCGGCTGTCTCCGCCGCGCCTATGAATTTGCTCCTAACTGTGGCGCCAATTTCGAATTTCGATCGATCCGTCGGGCTGGTGGCCACTATTATATGGCCACGTGGCCCCGGAGCTGCATCTGTGTACAGTGCTTCAGCACAATTTCCAAATCTTTTTTGAAGTTGGTGTGCCCGAGCCTTGCGCCGCCCCTGCTGGTAAAAAAGGGCTCATGTTTTGGGAACTGGGGCCACTATGAGGTTTTCGCGTATCGATCGAGGTAGAGCCACTAAGTCTTCCTCGCAGTAGTGCGGTTGTACGGGGTAGCCTAATGTTTCTGGCAGCTTTCTCCCCGTTGGGGATGAGTTTAGGCGCTCTCTTTGCGATATTAATACCGCTGCCTTAAGTTCTTCGAAGGTGTTGTACAACCCCTGTGCACATAGTTTAGCCGTGGAGGTGCTCATAGGGAGTCCAATGGCAGCTTTCTAGGCCGTTCGTATAAGGCGTCTGTCTTCTCCAGATCCGTTTTACACAACTCCTGGTAAGGGAGGCTGTATCTAATGCGGCTGATGACGAAGGCGTGAACAAGTCTCAAAGTTTCGGCCTCACTAAAGCCGCTACGATGCTTCGTCACTCTTTGTATAATTCTAGAGATCTGTTTAACTGTTCTGATTGTTTTATCTGCGCGCCTGTTACTTTGAAGCCGAAGGCCGAGTACGCGCATTGTTTGTATCTCTTTGAGCTCTTCGCCGTCGAGCAGGAGCGAGAATTGTGGTTTGCGGTACCCTCTGCCGTGAATTCTGATGAATTCAGATTTCTGCGGCGCGCAAGCCATACCACCCTTTACTGCAAAGTGTACTGTCTGTATTGCTTCTTGTAGCACGCTTTCTTTATGCCCCAGGGATCCTTCTGTTACCCAAAGCGTGATATCATCTGCGTATAGCGCGAATTTCAGGTCCGGTATTTTTTCCAGTTCTTTAGCTAGCCTGGTCATGCCCATATTGAAGAGCATATTGAACCCTGTGGAGTTCCACGATTGGGCATCTCGAGAGTTTCAGATCGGACTTCTCCTAGACCTATTGTGGCTTTTCGGCCCGTTAGGAAGGATCGAATGTAGTTATAGGTTTTTTCTCCGCACGCCGTACTGCTTAGTTCTTGCAGAATTAGGTCGTGTGCTATGGTGTCGAAGGCGCTTTTCAAATCTAATGCCACCACTACATGTTCTGCCCCTGTTGGGATGTTGGTGATAACCTCGTCATGCAGTCTTAGGAATATGACTTGCCAGTGGATAAATGCTGCCTAAAACCGTACATGCTGTCAGATAGGTAGTCGTTTTCTTCTAGGTGGTTAGTTAATCTATTTAGTATGACTTTTTCAAATAGTTTTCCTTGACATGAAGTGAGAGATATGGGCCGAAGGTTTTGCAGGCTGCGGGCTTTCCCGGCCTTTGGTATAAGATCTATGGACGCTTCCTTCCATTGCGTCGGTAGCGTTCCCGTGTCCCAAACCTGCCGGTTAAAGTAGTCTGTGAGCTTTTCTAGATGCTCGTCGCTAAGGTTTCGTAGCATTGCGTAAGTTAGTTTGTCTGGACCGGGGGCGGTGTTCCGCCGTGCGGATTGCGCCGCTGCGAATAGTTCGGCCTTTGATATCGGAGCGTCTAGCGTCCCATTTGCGGGGCCATGTACTTCCGTATGACTGGAGCCATGGTTACCGTGCCGATGTACTTTTCCCGAATTAAGTTTATGAGGGCTTCGTTCGAGCCCTTGAACTCCTCGGCGAGTGTTATTAGGGTCCTGTTAGTGACCGTTTTTGTATTATCCGGCTCCAGCATGCTTCACAGTATTGCCCATGTTTTGGCTGTCGTTAGTGTGCCTCTCAGGGAGTCGCAAAACCAGACCCAGTTTTCGGCTTCTAGTTTCCTAGCATAGTCGTTCGCGTTTTCAGTAATTTCAGCTATTTTGATTCTCACTTTCCGATTTAATCTCTGCATTTTCCACCGTCTGGTGAGGCCCCTCCTGCAATCCCATAGGTGCAGGAGATGGGTATCAATTACGGGGTTTTCCGTGGTAAGGGTGATTTGTTTAGAGGTGCGGCTTTGAGCCTCCCGAATGTGAGCAACCCACTCTTCCGCGTTATCGAGCGCGTTGTCGGGGATGGGAATGTTTCGATAAACCGACCAATCCGTGATTGTTACTTTCCCGATGGTGCGTCTGATTTTCGCCGAGTCCATTGATAGGCTGATAATGTAGTGGTCGCTCCCTAGGGTTTCGTCGAGATTTTGCCAAATCACATTGTCCGAGTTGAGGGTAAATGTCAAATCGGGGAAAGTATCTCTGCTGACGCTATTTCCAATGCGTGTTGGAGCCATTGGAAGCGTTTCTAACTGCAAACCGTATCTTTCTGTCACCTGTAATAGTAGCGCCCCCTTGGTAGTATCCCGTTTATAACCCCAGGTTGTGTGAGGGGCGTTGAAGACACCTAAAAGACTAGTCGGTCTTTCCGTTCTAGTGAGGAGATCGTTTCTGCGAGGATATTTGCAAAATCCCCTCCGTTCTCTTTTGGCGGGCTATATATGTTTATTATGACGCCCCTACCTCGTTTGTTGGTATGTACTTTTATAATTTGGTGCTGCATGGCACAGTTTTGTGCGTAGTGGGTACTCGTTGCGACGTCGCTGGCCACCAGTGTTGCCACCACGTTGATAATCTGGTTAAAA